>NW_024081578.1:594567-736052 GCF_003009895.1 Hyaena hyaena
GACAGGCTTGCTGGATAGAGGATTCTTGGCTGCATATTTTTACTGTTCATCACATTGAAGATCTCCTGCCATTCCTTTCTGGCCTGCCAAGTTTCAGTAGATAGGTCTGTCACCACTCTGATAGGTTTCCCTTTGTATGTTAGGGCCCTTTTCTCCCTAGCTGCTTTCAAAATTCTCTCTTTGTCCTTGTATTTTGCCATTTTTACTATGATATGTCATGCAGAAGATCGATTCAAGTTACGTCTGAGGGGAGTCCTCTGAGCCTCTTGTATTTCCACATTTAATTTCTTCCCCAGGTCTGGGAAGTTCTCTGCAAGCAAACTACTTTTATGTGGTGCTGCCTAAAGCTATATTTTTTAGAAAATTTTAATTTCTTATTAAGTTACTGAACTCATTTTCTGCATCTACAGCCAAGATTCTGTGTAGTGTTAGTTGCTACCTTGTGGGAGGGTTTTTCAGCCTTTATGACTATTTCATACCCTGTCTTTATGATGAATAAGGCTAAAATGTTCATTAATACAGAACTATCATGACCTTAGAGAAGTCATATATTTGACATATCTTTTTCCACCCTTTTCCATCCAGCATGTCTAAATCATATTCAAAGTGACTTTCTTGTAGACAACATATAGAGTTGATTTAGGACTTTTAATCACTCTACCACTCTCCTGTTTTAATTGGTATATTTAGATGATATAATTTAATCTAATTATTGATATGTTAGGGAAATAAATCTATTGTTTTATGTTTTCTTTTCTATTTATTCCGGTTTTTATCTCCCTCTTTTCTGTTTCTTGCTTTCATGAAGGTTACTTAAACATTTTCTAAAATAACGTTTTCTGAGTTTTTTATATTGGTTTTAAAAGTGTATCTCTTTAACTATCTTGTTTAATGATAGTCCTAGGTACTAATTATATCTACATAACTTATCAAAGTCTATTGGTGTCATTATTTTACCAGTTTGTGTAATGTGTAAAAATATTACATCCTTTAACATCCCTTTAACTTTCTGTTTATGATAGTCTTGTAAATATTTCTGAGAACCTAATTAGAAAGTGTTCTGTTTTTTATTTCACCATCAAATATACTTTAGGAAACTGAAAGGGTAAAGGAAAGCTTATTGTATTTAAGTATATTTTTTGTTCACCATATTCTTTCTTTTATTCTGATATGTGTTTCATTGTTTTCTTTACTTAGAGAATTTCCTTTATCCATTATTTTGGGGAACACTGCTGGTAACAAATTCGTCTAGTTTTCCTTCTATCTGAGAAAATCTTGATTTCTCCTTTATTTTGGAAAGATATTTTGACTGGGGATAGGATTCTAGGTCAACAGTTCTTTTCTTTTAGCATGTACACAACATTCTGTCTCCTCCCTCTGTCTGACATCCACGGCTTCTGATGAGAACTCTTCTTCATTCATATTGGTTTTCCCCTGAGGGTAAGCTTTATTTTGTCTGGCTGCATTCAAGATTTCTTTTGGTCTTCAGTGTTCAGAAGTTAAATTTTGTGTTTTGGTGTGGATTTCTTTAGGTTTATCCTGTTCGGTATTTATTCAGCTTATTTAAAAATGTAGGCTTATGTTTCTTGTCAAATTTGCAGTTTTCAACACTTACTTTTCTTGAGTACCCTTTGCAGACCCACCTTCTTTCTCCCGTCTCTCGGAGCCTCTTATGACACAACTGTTAGATCCTTTGTTATGGTCCCACAGATTCCTGTTGCTCTCTTCGTTTTTTTCTAGTCTAATTTCTCTGTTTTCTTCAGATTGGATAAATTCTTTGATTATATCTCTAAATTCACTGATTCTTTTTTCTGCCCCTTCCATTTTGTTGCTGTTGCTGTTGTTGTTGTTGAGCTTATTCACAGAGATTTACATTTTGCTGAATGTATTTTTTGTTATAAAATTTCCATCCTGCCTTTCTTTCTTTTTGCTGAGATTTTATATTTCTTTGCTCAGGTTTTCTATTTGTCAGTGGTTTCAAACAAATGTTCATAATACCTGACTGAAACATTTTTTTTATCATCCATGTTTTAAACCTTTCTCAGATAATTCTAACACATTTTTCATTTTGATATTGGTTTCTACGGACTCTATTTTTTTTTAAAATTCAATTTGAGATCTTCTGCAGTTCTTTGTATGATGAATGGTTTTCTGTTGAAGCCTAAACATTTTTCATATTATGTTGTGAGACTGTGAATATTTGAAGTTGAAACTTTCTGTGTTAGTTGGCTTTCACTGGCTCTGTCCTGCCGGAAGAAGGAAGGGTGCTGCTTGAGGACTTCCGGTGGAAGTAGTAGTCCAGGTCCTCATACAGTGAGGTTGAGGTTGGGGGCTCTTCATTATTGGAGGGTATGATTGCTAGTTTTTAATTCCCCACATTGTCTGCCCTGATACACACTGTCTGTGGGGAAAGTGCCCTCATTACCGCTTTGTGGTGATAAAAGCCCTGCCTCTCAGCTAGGCCTCCTGTGACATCACCTCCAGGGTGGAAGAGGAGAAGCAAGTGTTTCTGCTGAGTGGGCGTGGAAGTCCGTGCTGCCTACACAGTCTCCCCTAATGCAGTGGGGGAAAGAGGGTTTGGTTGGTGGTCTATAGAGATGGAAGTCCTCACTCCTCATGTGGCCTTCTCTGATACCACTGCAGTGGGAGTGTTGGGCACCTTGTTACAGCCTCTTAAAGGTGGAAGGCTCAGCTCCCCACTCTACCTTTGCTGGCATGGATGGGGATGGGTTCACCTTTTTGTGTTTGACTAGAGTAGAGAGAACATTGTCTAAAAGTTTCTGGTCTTAGGGTGCCTGGGTGGCTCAGTTGGTTGAATGTCCAACTCTTAATTTCAGCTCAGGGTCATGGGTTCAAGTCCCATGCCTGGGCTCTGCACTGAGTATGGAGCCTGCTTGAGATTCTCTCACTCTACCTCTGCCCTTCTCCCTGGCTTGCTTTCTCTCTAAAATTAAATAAATAAAATTTTAAAAACTGAAAGTTTTTTTGTCTTGCTAAGCTACTCTTTTCTTTGTCCTTTGGCTAGAGGAAGTAGCTTTTTATTGAGTTATTTTTATCTATACCAGTTTCATTTTCAATTTCAGCTCCTTCAGCTTCAAATCTGGGATATATGAGGCAAAAAGGACACATAAGAATTCACCACCATGTTGTTCCATGGGTCTGAAGGGCCCCAACTGGAGAACGGTTGTTTCTCCACTGTTCACAGCCTTCTTAGGTTTGTTTTATATAATGTCCAGGATATGGCTACTACATCTTCCCGGGAGCAGAGCGCCCCAATACTCTTTTCAAGTCTCTCAGCACCCTCACTGAATCTGTAACCTGGGTGCCACACCCCAGTGATTAGACACATCAGTGAGCTACTCTTAGCACTTCAGTTATGTTGTAGTTGCTCTACCTATTGGGCTATTTCAGACTTACTGCACTCCTGCACCAGGACACACCTTTTCAGAGAAATATTGGTTCTTTTCCCTAGTATTTTACTTTAGTTTCTTGTATGACCAAAACCACCAGATAGTACCTTGGAAGAGCTCATGGCTGGTTAAAGGTGCTTCAGCACATCAAAAAGCTGGTATTTAAAGCATGCTAGCTCCTTGTGAGAGACTTTGCTTTTCCTCCTGAAACATACTTATTTTTCCATTCCAGAAATAGAAGGAGGAATACTTGAGCCCCTTTTTATTATATGGACATGTTGTTATAGGGACTCCTTGAATTTGTGGCTCTAGCTATCAGTCCCTCCATTTATATCTCCTAGTCTTACCACTTTCTCATTTTTCCTGCCTACTAATCCTCCTGGCCACTAACTTGAAAGCTGGTTAAGTGATCTGGAGACAGAAAACAAAGAAGTTCTATGGAATAGGTGCTTGATTTTCAGTAGTGCCACAATCAGTTCCATTTTCTGGTATGTCATGGGGCCTGGGTAATTGCAGAAATTCTCTAGTAATAGGGAACACCTACGTGCAAGGGATTTGGAATCTTAATATATTCTATGCAGTGGGACTGACATAAAAGATTCATTGGAAGCAGATTTTCGGGGTACTATAGAACATATCAATATTATTTAAGAAAATAGATACAAAAGATAAATAGGGTGTAGAACATTAGACTGAATTATTTTATTTAATTTTTATCAAAGAATTATTGATACACAGTATTGAATTAGTTTCATATGCACAACATAATGATTTGATATTTATATACACTGGGAAATGCTCAATACAATGAGACTAGTCACCATCTCTCACTTTACAGAACTTTCACAAAATTATTGACTTTATTCCATATGCTGTAATTTACCTGCTGTGTCTTACTTATTTCTATAAATGGAAGATTTTATCTTTTAATTCCTTTTACCGATTTTGTCCATCCTCCTGTCCCCTCTCCTCCAACAGCCATCAGTTTGTTCTATCTATGAGTCTGTTCGTTTTTTTTTCTGCTTATTTGTTTTGCTTTTAACTCCAAAAATAACTGAAATCATACAGTATTTACCTTTCTCTGACTGATTTCACTTAGCATAATACTCTCTAGGTCCACCCATATTGTCACAAATGACAAGATTTCATTCTTTCCTGTGGTTGAGTAATATTCCATTGTATGTATTTACCACATCTTCTTTATCCATTCATTTATCAGTAGACACCTAGGTTGCTTCTGTACATTGGCTATTGTAAATAGTGCTGCAATAAACATTGGGATAAATATGTCTTTTTGAATTGGTGTTTTTGTTTTCTTCAGATAAATATCCAGGAGCAGAATTTCGGGATCAAATGGTAGCTCTCTTTTTCATTTTTTGAGGAACCTCCATGCTATTTTCAGGAGTGGCCACACCAATTTACATTCCCACCAATGATTCACAATGATTTACCTTCTCTGTACATCTTCACCAGCACTTGTTATTTCCTGTCTTTTGATACTAGCCATTCTGACTCATGTTGTATGATAACTCATTGTGGTTTTGATTTGCGTTTTTCTGACTGTTAGTGATGTGGAGCATCTTTTTATGTGCCTGCTGATAATCTGCATATAGTTTTTGGAAAAATGTCTGGTCAGGTCTTCTGCCCAGTTTTTAACTGGATTTTTTGGTTTGGTTTTTTGTTTTTGTTTTTGATTGAGTTGTTTGAGTTCTAATGTGAATGTTAGTACATTTGATCTTGTCCCAAAGGTCCCTTAAACTATCCTATGTTTTAAAATCCTTTTTTTTTTTTTTGCTGTTCATTTTGGATTATTTTCACTATCTTGTCCTCTAGATTGTTGATCTATTATTCTTTATCATCTAATGTGCTGTTTATTCCCTCTAGTGTATTTATCATTTCTGTTATTGTATTCTTCAGCACTGGTTGGTACTATCTTATATTTTTTATCTTTGTTGAAGTTCTCACTGTGTTCACCCATTCTTCCCCTGGTTTTGGTAACATTTTTATGACCATTAATTACTATGAACTCTTTATCAAGTAGATTGCTTTGCTCCATTTCATTTAGTTCTTTTTTCTGACATTTTGTCTTATTCTTTTATTTAGAACATATTCCTCTGTCTCTTCATTTGCCTGACTCTCTCTATTAGGTAGCTCAGCTCCTTTTCCTGGTCTTGAAGGAGTAGCCTATGTAGAAGTTTTCCTGTGGGGCCCAGAAGTGCAGTTCCCCCTGGTCACCAAAACAAGGTTCTCCAGGGATGTCCCGTGTGTAGGCTGTGTACACTCTCCTGTTGTGGTGGGGACATGACTACTGTGGGTACATGATAGGTGGGAGTGGCCCCTGGACCAGCTGGCTACAATGCCTGACTGTCATTGCTGTAGATGCACTCATGGGTGGGGTTATTGTGCTGTTGGCTGTAAGGCCTGGCCAATGCCCAGGCTTGTTTGACACTTAGGTGGGTCATGCCCTCCGGCATTAGCCGTCTAGAGGGAAAATTCCAGAATGATGCTCGCCAGTGCCAAATCAGCATGGCAGAACAGGATGGTAATAATGGCTGCCTCTAGTGTCTCAGTTCCTGGGGAGAGAGAGGCCCAGCTGTCCCCTCCCTCTCGAGTGGATGCATTAGTAGTAAGTAGGCCTCCTTCACCTGTAGACTATGCACTTTTGATCTTATGTTCGTGCCCTGATTTCCCTGTCAAGGGAGTCAGCATTTGAGCTTTTAAAAAGTGGGTTATTCTTTCACTACAGTTTCATAGTTTTCCTGGACATATTCCTTGTTAGTTTTCAGAGTTTGGTATTTTGGGGGGCTCGTCTCTCCTGTGCAGAATCTAAGGGGTGATGTGCCTGATGTGGAGCTCAAGTCTTTCACCCCTCAGGGTAAACCTCTGTATCTTTGGAATCCCTCCAATCCATGGAATGCTGCACCTTGGATGTGGTTTTCCTTAGCAAGACAGTGTCTCTGCCTCTTCTACCCATCTTGTTGTGGTTCCTTGTTACAGAGGCTCTGTTCATCCAGTGTCTCAATCCCCTTCATTGCACTGCTTTCCATGTCATGTGATTTAGCACCTGAGCTTCTCAATCCAGAGTCTCAATCCCCTTCAAAGGAATTATTCCATATGCAGTTACGGATTTGTTGTTATGTCCATGGGAGGGGGTGAGTTCAGGATTTTCCTATGCCATCTTGAACACTCCCCCAGAAGGATATTATTTAAAATTTAGCTTTTAGGCATAAAATAATTTCCCAATGAAGAAAAGTTCATCATATTTAAGAACTTATGTATTTTAATTCTCTGTGTTTTGGGTTGCTAATAGAAACACCTAATAGAAACACAGGTGTCTGGATTCTGAACCTGCTATGTATTGCTACAAAAATCATAGAGTGATACTTAGGAAGTTTAAAAGTGGACCAGAAATTTTAATCTCCAGAAATAAATGTAAATTACTTTCATTGCTTAGGCCAAATGTAATTTCTTTTTTAAAAAATTAATGTTTATTTATATAAGAGAGAGAGAAAGAAAGACAGAGTGCAAGCAGGGGGAGGGGAAGGGACAGAGAGAGAGGGGGACAGAATCTGAAGCAGGCTCCAGGCTCTGGGCTGTCAGCACAGAGCCCAGTGCAGGGCTTGAACTCACAAGCGGTGAGATCATGACCTGACCTTAACCTACTGAGCCACCCAGGTGCCCCTAAATGCAGTTTCTAAAATAAACATTGTACCTATGTAGTATTTGTACCCTGAGAAGATTTCAGAGTGCAAATGCATCCGAAAATAACTTAGCTTTAATACATACATCAAGCTTAGAGCAAATGTGTAAACTCGATAAACTCGGTTTATAAGCTTGATAAATTCAGTAAGATTATTACACATTAACACATACGAGTATACAAAAAGAAATTTAAAAATCGTTTCCTTTTTAATTCATGGTTTTGCTGTGAAAAATATAGTTTTTGATTTCAAAATCCATTTGTTCCAGTGTATTTTTCTTTCAAATCACAAACTTTTGCTAAGTAATTTCAATGAAATTTTTATCAAAACCCAGCTTCAGCTGCTTGCCACTCAAAAGACAATACTCAAAAGACAGGTGCTGGCTGTAAAGGAAAGATTGCTTTATTTAGGGGCCTGGCAACTTGGGGAGACGGTGGACTGGTGTCCCGGGGCCATCCCTGAGGTTCCAGGAGCAGGTGTTTAAGGAGCAGGTGTTTAAAGGAGAAATTCAGGGTAGATGACATATATGTTGATGAAAAGGGAAGGGAAACTTATGACTATTCACGAGGAAAGGTGGAATACACTCACCGAACAAACATACATGGAACATACATCCTATGTTCACATGGGGATGGGGACGTAACACCAGAAGAGGCAAAATTCAGCTCCTGGCATCAGCCAGGAGGTTATTTTAGGCCAAGGAGAAGGGGCTATGGGCATGTTCCAAGAGCTGGTATAAACTGGAATGGGGTCTTAGGCTCATTATCTTTGTTAAGGAATGCAGGGCCTTGCTTGTTCACAGGCTGGAACCCTATCAGTTGACCTTGAGTTCAGACTTCTGCAGAAGCAGCTACTGGATTTGTTAGTGGGGTCTGAAAAGACACAATAGCTGATTAGGGATAAACAATTCTCTAAAAAACAAGCTTTAATCTTTCTGCTGGTTTCAACCTCATTAACCTTGTGGGGCATGGTTTCAAAATGACATGTGATTCATATTTAGACAGAATAGGGATAGTCATTGATGGAAGCACAGTGAAATTTGCATTATAGGAAATTTTGATGCTGATTATTAAAATAATTCTGTCCTTGCTAAGGAAAGGAGAGATAGAAAAAAGATCAATGATCACTCAATCTAGGTTTTAACATGTTTTTATAATTTTACCTGCATATATAAATCTGTCCTCATACATACGTAATTGTCCAGGTAAATTTAGGACTCCTTCAACCATTACAATATTTTGTTTACTAATTTGTTGGTTCACTCACACATTTCTTTCTTTAAATTTAACAAAAACATTGAGGATCTACTTTTGTTAATATCATCCTCTCCCCAATGCCTAGTATGTGCCATGTGCTATTCACAAGAAAGTTGGGCATTAAAGACAAAATAATATCCTTGCTCTCGGATTTGATTAAATTGAAAATAAAATATGCTACTCATGCTTGAATGAGAAGGTTGTTTCCTATGGTAATGATAAATTTTTAAAATAATGAATGACTTAAATTTGGCAAAATATATAGAGATTATTCCCTTCTGAACATATATTTATCAACTGCAGAAGTTACCATTATCACCATGAAATCATGCGTAAGTCTTCTGGCCAAGAAATATTGCATAGGTGATTTGCCTTTAAATGTGTGACTCAAACTGAAAAGGACCACAAAGAAAATCTTAAAAGCTTCAATTTGAAACATTAGGAAGTTCTTCTCTGCATCATTTTTTATTCTTGACAGTTTCATTATCCTACTACCTCATTTTTGCTACCAATAATTTTCAGTAGTGACAAGTTTATATGATGAAGGTAAGTGAGACACATATTTATGTGAGGAAAATTGAGAAATTATAGATTGGAGATTAATATAACCAAGACCACTTTTAAGAACGTGTTATGTAGAGTTACTATCTTATTTATAAGGAGTTTATTGAATCCCTCTTCATGTGATATTATAATTGCTTAAAATACTTTCATAAATACTTTTGTACCTTTATGTACATATTTGATATGATAATTATGTGTGAAGAGTATTAACTAAATAAAAAGTTATGTTTGTATTTAATCTCTGATAAATGGGAAAAGGTGAGACCAGGCAACTTGTTAATGAATCTTGACCAATTTAAGGAGTCTGAGGACTTCTTATTTCTTTTTCAATTGTGTCACATAATTAAAAAATATTTCTGTAGTAGAGGTTCTCTCCGTCAGTACACACACACACACACACACACACACACACACACACAACTCTACTCTTTTCAAATAGAAGTATCTTCTAATACAATTCTAGAAGAGGTTTCAATAAAATGAATAAAGATTTAGTATAACCGAATTGAAGCCCTTTGGAGTACTTTTCTATTTTATTATTTTAACATTGAAGGAATTATTCTTCTCTACTGACATGTTTACTATATTTCAATAAGTTCTCTGAATAAATGTAACATCCTATGTCACATTTTGAATAAACCATGAAGACAAATTTCTAAAATTATTAAAATTGCTAGCAGAATCTAAGAATATGTTTATGTAAATAAACATTAGAAAATGTGAAGTATTTATGTGTGACAGGTTATAATATATAAATTTGATAACTTGTTTAGCTATTTATAGATATTAAAACTATACCTATAGCTATGTAAGTATGTATAAATATGATTTAAAGTAACTGCATTTCTCATGTAAATATGCACATCTTTCTTTGTGAAAAAGTAAAATAACTGATGAGAATCATGCTTTTTAAGTCTATGGCAGACGCTGGAATACTCCTTTGTTTTGATAAGTGGATTCTAAAGCACAGTTAGTGAATCTAAAACTTTAGATTTTTTTAGAGAATTCTAAAGAGAGAAAGACTGGGATATCTACAGAGTCCCAGATTTTGAAGATTACTCTGAGAGTCTGAGAATAATGCAAAGATTTGAGATGTAGATCCTGTTCTCAACCTCTGTTCCAGTCAGGGTAGTAATTTTACTCTTTACAAAAGTTCACTGATATCTACTGAGACTGACTCCTCAAATAGCACTAGAAAATTAGAGCCTTAAATGTGGGCTTGTTTCTGGCACATTTACAAGGAAGGTGTGTGAGTGTGAATATGAGTCAGTGTACGTGGTGTGGGTCTGTCATGGTGGTGGACCTTAAATGACAGATTGCTTGCTGAAATGGCCTTTTGAAATGTCAAATTGAGGAATTTTTTTTTTAATGTTTTTTTTTTTTTAATTTATTTCTAGGAGATAGAGAGAGACAGCGTGAGCAGGGGAGGGTCAGAGAGAGAGGGAGTCACAGACTGAAACAGGCTCCAGGCTCTGAGCTGGCAGTCAGCACAGAGCCCGACGCGGGGCTCGAACCCACGAACCGTGAGATCATGACCTAAGCGAAAGTCGGACGCTTAACTGACTAAGCCACACAGGCGCCCCTCAAATTGAGGAATTTAAATGGAAGGTCTAAAAGTAAATTATATATATATAAAATATATTTTCTATCGTATATAGTCATTATATTTATAATTCATAATATTCGGATATATAGTATTTATGTATATAGTCAAATGTTTATATTACTCATACATAGATATTCATGAATAATATCGATATGATTTCCCAAAGTCATATTTAAATCATTTAGATCTTGGTTGCTACCTTGCTCTCTTTCTCATTCTCCAGTCCCTATTTTTTGCCAGATACTGTCCTAGACACAGTGCATAAATTGATGCGGACTAGACACTAGGCCTACGGTTGCTCAGTCAGAACTAGATACCTCATCAAAGCACAGTCACTGTTCTAAGCTCAGCTGAGATCTGACAATTGGAAAACTGTAACTGCACATTAGCAAAGGGGTGGGGACCCTCTTTCTTAAGGTTGGCAACACTTAGCGAAAACGAAGTCCCATCAAAGCAGGATGGAAATATGTTTCCACTTGGGCTATTTTATAACAAACATTCTCTAAATATGTTAATATATTGGCATTTCACACCCTTTTTTTCTTGTGTATTTTTGTAGAATTATATAAACAGATTTAAAAAAATTCTTACTCAATGGGATTGTACAAATATCTATGTGGTATAAAGTATATATAATAAAGCTAACATTTGCATTCCAGCGTAACAAATAACAGTACCAATATATGTTCATAACTGAAAAAAAGGAAATAACCTACATGTGTAATGATAGGAGATGCATAAACACATTTTGCTTTTTTCCACTCACTGTATCTTAATTATGTGTGCTGTCCACCTCTAGACACTGCCATCTGGCTCTGGCCCAGAAAATATGTCTCAGTGTTTGTTCAGATAAAAGATAGGGTCCTGCTACCTGAAATACTTCTAGGAAGTAATGTGTTTTGCTTCTTGGATTAAGCATCACTTTTACCCAGCCATAACTTAGTAAGGGTAAATAAAATCCATATGTATTATACTAATAAGGCAAAAGCTATAGTATACTGACAATATATAATGACATAGTTTCCATTTTCAGTAAAAGCAGTAAGTATGAATAATGGAGATTCCAAAGGCAGAGCATAGAACTCAGGAGTAAGAAGAATGGGAAATTAAGCAGTAAAGTCAAAATCTTACTTTTCTGTGGCCTTTTGTAGTATCAGTGTTAGCCTATACCTCTGTTTTTTCTAAGAGCATTTCTGGTTGCTAGAGTTCAATGTAAAATACTTATTTCGTATATTATAAGGAATGGATTCAGATTTAATAACTCAGAGATTGTCAACTGAATAATCTCTGTGTCTTATGATCTGGCTGAAATACACACAATTTCTTTAGATTCTCCGAGTGTGGTTTGCTATTCAACTTTAGTCAACAAATTAGGAATGAATGCTTTTCACCAGTAAATCTTTGGTTCATGATAATTGTGACCGTCTTTTAGTTCTTATTTGTGATTGTGGTGTAGAAATAGAGTCTGTCTCATTGAGGAGATAAATGTCTCAGTCATTTATAAACCACCCTTTTTGGAAATAGAATCCATGGGAAAGTCAAAGGTTAGAAATACCAGATTTTTCCGTAATCCATGTATTGTGGTAATATGGTCTGTGTTATGGTTAAATATTGGATTTTTATTCATTGGTATTTCAACTGATAACTCTCCAAGCCTGGGAACACCTAAGATAAATGTTGATTTGCACTTTGATCCCTTGGCACAAAATAACCTGTCAAAGGTTTATTCCATGACATAAGCCTTGTTATATGGGCAACATTTTCAAGCCCTAAGTGTTCAGGTATTCTGATGGTCTTATCAATTACTATTAAATTGTTTTGCCCAACAGAGATAATAGTCAACTAATTAGACCATCAGGTTTTTAAAATATCCTTTTAAAGAGATGTTTTATGAATAGAACAATTTTAAATATACTCTGTCCTTAATTTTTATTCTCAGGTTGGAGAGACGAGATGCAAAAAGGTTTGCACATCTAAGTCTGACCTGAGGTCTAATGACTTCAGCATTGTTGGAAGCTTACCAAGAGATTTTGAATTGTCCAATTATGACTGCTATGGAAAACCTATTGAAGTCAACAATGGGCTTGGCAAATCTCAGGCAAAGAACAACAAGAAGCCGCCCCCTGCCAAACCTGTTATTCCAACAGCAGCAAAGCGAATTGATCTTTATGCGAGAGCGTTGTTTCCTTTCTGCTTCTTGTTCTTCAATGTTATATATTGGTCTATATATTTATGATAAATCTTTTCCATTTGTGTAAAATAAAACCCCATTTCATTGTGACCAACCTCATTCAGAAACGCCAGTCTGAAAACTTTTGCATTTTCATAGCAATATAGTGCATTTTGGATGCCATTTGATTGTAATCAAAATGTGGCAACTTACTTTTGAATGGCAGCATGATCTTGTTACGTCTGTGCTCTACTGATGATGTATATAATGTATAGCAAACATACTGCTTTAGGACTAAATGAAGGATAAACATACTACATAAAATAAAATCTAAGCCGTTCCCTTCAGTTAGTGTAAATTGCAAATATTTCACATAATTCTGATAATAAAATAACGTGCACGCTGGATCCTGTTATGATGACCATTCTAATGTATGTAATATTTCAAATTTCCTCCCTTGTAACTTTCAGAGAAAGCCATCTTATTCTTGTATAATTTTAGATGGTACTATCACAGATTAAGCAAAATTATATTACATATTGTTTAAACTTTGTAAGTAGAAATATATTAACTATAATTATGTGGGCTCTGTGGAGAAATAAAGTTCAAAAAATTACCAATTTGTAAAATCAGCTCATTTTAAAGTGTGCCTGTGTTGTCAAAATGCCAGGTTATGAAACACAGTAAGCATTTTTGAAACAAAGGGACATCTGGATTTACATAAATTCGTACTGAATTCTGGCTTCTGATAACAATAAAAGTAAAGGATAAATACATTGATTAAATGTTTCTGACAAAAGAAATTCTATTTAATCCACCTTAAAGCCTAAATATATTTTCATGGATTTCATTTTGTTGATACAGAGTAAACAAAATCATTGTGCCTTAAAGAGTCATAAATATTTTAAATTGGAATCTAGTAATGGATATATGATTTCACATAATATTTAAGAAACCAAGAGGAAGATGCCCTATTATTAGAAGTAACGAGTTTGGGGGAAAAATTTTGAAGGATTTTAACTTCTTTATTTTGTTAAAATGCTTACATATTTCAAAGTAAAACTAATTTTTTAAAAATTCATTTCTTTTTTATTTGAATATTTTTTGGATTTGTTATAAAACATTTAAAGATTAAGTATATAGTGTCTTTGTCTGTGTTAGGCCTGCTTTCTAGTTGTATTTTTGTTTTTGCTAAAAGTCTAGATTACTTAGATTTATTTACTTTGACCTATTTCAACTTAAGAATAGGCACTTTCTGGTCTATAAGTTTCCCATTTCCTAGTGATATCAACCCAGTGTACCTTTTTATTTCTCCGTAGTTGAGAAATTAGAATTATCAGTGATTCATATAACACAAACATGAGACCAAATAAGTATATTTACATTATTTGGAGAGTTCTGTCACAGATGAGAGTTTATATGGTTATATGATTAATTCAATAATAAAATGTGTTTAAACATTGTTTATGCAAATTGCTATATGTAATTCAATGCTATTTTATTAAAGACTAACTTTTAAAAGATTTTCACGGATTACCAAATTTTTAAAAAATAAGACATAATCTGATCCTCTGTAGTCCTTCAGCACCCCCTAGTTGCAAAAGCTTAGCCATCTGAACAGTTTTAAATGCCACAAGTAACCCTACTGATAGACTTCAGTATTCTGCAAGGACCCAACATTTGGATGGAAACATGCTAGGAAGAAAATGCCTTTAGTAAGACTTAAACCATTTATAATGTTTATTTGTAAAAATTACATTTGCTTATAATACATTCTTGATAGTTTTGCAAGTTTTATTCATATGCAAGAGTTTGATTTAGATATAAAGTTTTAAGTGAGAAATGTACCAAATGGAAGACAGGTTTCATTATACAAGAATTTATGTACTGAAAATAATGTGAATGAATTCCTTCTGTAATATTTTAGTCTCATAATATCAGTTTTAATACCCAACTGTAAATAAATAGCTGTCCCAGGATTAAGTGTGTATATAGAACTTCAAGTGGAACATTAGACAGTGATCATAACAATGAAGTACAATTAGTGTCCACTTACAGTTGTTTTATAATTGTTTTCTCAAGGATTTCTCACTTAACCCCGGGGTAGTTCTGGTCTGTGTCTTTAAATATTATGTCTTTCTAGGAGACTTGCAGTGTATCTACCTGGATATCAGTATCTCAGATTCAATGTCTCCAAAATAAAAATTATCTTGTCCTCACAAATCAGTAGGTTCTCTTCTTCCCTATTCCGGTTAAAGCCATCTCTATTGCGGTCAGCCATATTCAGTCTTCTTTCCTTCTCTCACTATACACCCCTTCAAGTACCAAGGCATATAGATTCTCCCTCTCACACCTACCACCTCGTCTTCTCCGTAACTGCTGACACAACCCTAATTCAGTTACCCTTTCTCATTCTTTATCAGACTGCTACAACAGACTTGCTCCACTATAACTCAGCTTAATATTTTTATTAAGTAGGCTTCACACCCAATGTGAGGCTTGAACTTATGACCCTGCACTCAAGAATCACATGCTCCACTGAGGCATCCAGGCGCCTCAAATCAGCTTATTTTTTAACTGTGTGACAGTCGTTTTTTTTTAAATTACCCAAGTAAGACACGGATAGCTTGATGCATTAGAAACCAAGATGCATTTAGAGTGAACACTCAAAGTTGCTGTCATGGTAGCTTCTCTTCAAGCTCTTTTCTCTTTTCCCCAGAGGTCACCACCTTAGGCATTCATTTACCTTAGGCATTTACAACGCTATCCAATTTTTAATTTTTAAAAAGTTTTCAACACTTTTGTTTTTGACACAGAGAGCGAGACACAGAATCCAAAGCAGGCTCCATGCTCTGAGTTGTCAGCACAGAGCCTGAGTTGGCTCTCAAATCCAGGAACCCCAAGATCATGACATGAGCCAAAGTCAGACGCTTAACTGACTGAGCCACCCAGGTACCCTTATCCAATTGTGTTTTTAATGTTTATTTATTTATTTTTGAGAGAGAGAGAGAGAGAGAACACAAGTCAGGGAGGGATACAGAAAGAAGAGGCACACAATCCAAAGCAGGCTCCAGACTCTGAGCTGTCAGCCCAGAGCCCAATGTGGGGCTCAAATCCATGAACGATGAGATCATGACGTGAGCCAAAGTTGGGCGCTTAACTGACTGAGCCACCTAGTCACCACCCCCATCCAATTTTTAAATATGAAAGATAATTTAATATAATGGGATTTAACATAAAGGGGATTTTTACCATGTGTATACTTTTGCAATTACTTAATTTTTTGTTTAATATGTCTTGGAGATCTTTCTGTGTGAAGACATATTGGACATTCATAAGTCTACTGTCTCCTATTATTTTATAGCATGAATGTGCCTGAATGTAACTTCTTCTTAAGAAGAAATTTGTGCACATATAAGTATACTTCCATGAGACAAATGCCAGAAGTGAAGTTGCTGAGTTGAAAGATGTATACATTTTAAATTTGGGGGAGTTCTACCATATTTCCTTCCCAAAAGCTACAAATGTAGATTTTCATCATGATATACCCAAACTCTCACAAACTAGTCATCTCTTAATCTATATTATGTCATCGACATATTACTTTTATAGTTTTTTTTGAAATTGTTTCAGACTTTTAGAAAGCTTGTGAAAATATTCCAAAAAGTTCCTGTGTAGCATTTATCCAGATTTCTCAAATGTTAATATTTTATCCGACTTGCTTTATTTCCCACTACTGTGTGTGTGTGTGTGTAAGTGTGTGTGTATGTGCTTGTATGTGTGTGTGTGTGTGTCCTTGAGACATTTTTTTTTGAAACGCTGAAAATAAAGTTGCAGATATGATGATGTCCCTTTACCTCTTCAAACTTTAGTGCATGTTTCCTAAACAAGGACATGGTACCACGATACTGCCAAGTATCCATATCAAGAAATTAACATTAATAGAATGCTATAATCTAGAGACTTTATTCCAATTTGCCAATAGGCACACTTTTTTGTTTCTGTTTTTGTTTTTTTGTTCAAGATCCAATCCAATATCACATATTTCACTTAATTATCATGACATGAAGTTCCTTAAAATAAAGCTATGATCATGGTATTCTGGTCAAAAATCTGTAGTACCTTGTGTTGCCCAAAGAGAAGTAAAAAATCCTCTCTCTGACATGAAAGTCTCTCCTGTTAAATGTTTTATTTATCCCTGAAGCTGTCTCTCATAGTATGCCTCTGCTCACATTTTGAACTCTAAGCTGATTTTGACCTTTATGTATCATATTTAGCAATGACTGGTGTGCTAAGTTCAGCCAGGTTCCTTACCTTATAGGAAAGTGGTTTATAGAAAAGTGGTTTCTTTTATGTTTCACTATTTCTTTTAAGTGTGCCAGTCTTGGATGTCATGTCTTTAAATACTCATTTTAACTAATATGTGTTCATTCAATATTGTCTTTCAGTCATATGGTCACATCTCTATTGAAAAGTTAAAATATTTCCCATTACATACACAGTGTTCAAATTAAGCCGCTCAAAAAACAACTCAATTTATCATCTGCATTACTGAAAACTTCAGCTTACTCAAATAGCTTAATATAAAATTTTGAAGTACCAAGACTAGAGGTGCCTGGGTAGCTCAGTCAGTATACCCTCTGACTTCTACTCAGGTCAAGATCTCACAGTTTGTGATTTCAAACCACGCATCGAGCTCTGTGCTGACAGCTGGGAGCCTGGAGCCTGCTTCAGATTCTGAGTCTTCCTCTCTCTCTGCCCTTTCCCCCCTCACACTCTGTCTCTATCAAAAATAAATAAACATTAAAAAATAAAATTAAAGTACCAAGCCTAATGTGATAAGTGGTTAGAAATATTTTTTATAACTTTAATCAAGGCTTTCTTGTTAAAATATTATTACCTTCCTTTAGAATAGCAGATTTATCCTAATTATATTTTCAAATTAAATGCATATGTTTATACAACATATTAATAATTTAGCATTCACTAACTCACCCCTACTTTTAAACTAAACAGACTTTCTTGTGATTAGTATTAATGGTAATATGAATGTTATTTTCAACGTTGTTATACTCTTTGTGTATATGCATATATACATAAATTTAATATTTTATATTTAATACATTTTATATTTTCTCTACATATATACACATATTATTATATATTCATTCATGTTATTTTATTTTGTCCTTTCTCAGCAAGAACAATGAAATATTGGAATTTCTGTATTCCCAATAATGAATACCATTTACTTTTCCACAAGTACTTTAAAATTTCTCAGATCTCACATATCACACCCCAGTTAATTCTTTCTAAACCCTCTTAGCCTAGAATATGAAAAATAATGTAGCTCAGTAAATGTTTCTTGGGTACTTAATATCTTAATACGTGTTAGCCAAAAACTATGAAGACAGGGATTCCATTCCTAAATGAACAGTATGAGAGGGAAATATATGTTAAATTCACAAATCACTGTAATACAAATCAGAATGCATAATGCATATTCTCAAAGCATAAGAAGGAACAAAATCATTCCTTTACAAAGGAAAAACTCTGTCTTAAGGAAAAGTAAGAAATACTTTAATATAGCTAAATAAAGGCCATTTTACCATTGATCATAGAATTTTGAAGCTAGACATTAACTTAAAAAAGAAATTACGATATGTAAAGTGCAGAAACATTGCAATTAAAATGTTAAAGTGTTACTTGAATTTTATTTCCTAGTTAGCATTGCTGAGGAAATAACGAACAGTAAAGGAAAGTTTCCTTAGATGGTGATGTAATGCACTTTACCTAGTGTTTGTTTCTTAACTAAAACTCCCATCTGATCTTAATCCTATAACTTGAAACATTTTTCAGTAAATCCCAATTTGCAGCCTGAGGCAATTGCAGTTCAATTAATATCATTCACAGCGAGGCTGTCAGAAGGAGTCAGAGCCCTCCACCCCCTTAGCAAGAATGCAGTCAAAACTACAGGTCCTTTCCCAATTACCTCATCAAACGGGGATTTTATTAGTCAATTAGCATTGCCTCACCCTACGACACCGATGACACATAACAGAAACCCCATTTTGTGAAACAGTAAACAAGATGAAGAGGCAAGTGATTTTAGTTTTTGAAAAGCTCAGTTCAGTTTACTGTATGTTCCCGTGGGATATTCTTTTAAGTGTTTATTAGAGTTGGAAGTATAGCAGGAGGAAAATGGCATTTAACAATAGTAAACACCCGTCCACTTCTCCTTGAGGACTGCGACCTCACGCCATATAGATTTTAAGGATCTCCTCCTTATGACACAAAGTTAGCACACAATCACATCCGCTTGCTTTACTAACAAACAGTTTTCTGATAAATCTAAGTCAGAATTTTCAGTCTTGTCAGCTACAAAGATGATCTTTAACTTATTAACTGAGAGAATTATATGGAACTCATTAAGAGGGAATACCTAATAAAGTCTGCCTTGGACTATTATAAAGCCTCATTCTAAACACAGCTGCACTTGTCTGGTTCATTCATTTGTATTCTCAAAAGCTCTTTCATTCAAAAATCACTGGAGTTTCCAGTCAGTCCACTGGCATCTTAGAAGCTTTCAAATTTCTAGATGAGTTGAGTGTCTAAAAAAATGTGAAAATTTCCTAATGAATATATGTGGACATGCATCATATAAAAATAATCGTAGGGCCTAAATGAAGACAAAAGCCAATTATTGCATTGTAAACATATAGCGAGGTGGGGATGGGTTGCAGAAAGACTAAAAGTTATAGTACCTAGGTTATAGTTCTGAGTTTGCCATATACAACCCTGAAAACCTTCTCAAAGAATCTTTTTCCCCGTTACCCTATTTTTAAAGAGGAAATGATAAAAATATAATAATGATCAATTGTAACATATAAGTTTGCCTTTTATAGCCCATTATAGGCAAGGATTTGGGAACATATAATCTAGGCTAGAATCCTATTTACTAGTGTAAATCTTGATAAGTTATTTAACATCTGTGGGACTCAGTTTCCCTATTTCTAAATCACGGGTCACAATGACAACCTCATAACATTATTGGGATGTTTTAATGTATTATTATAGGTAACATGCTCAGCAGAGTCCCCAGCACATAGTAGTACATGCTATAAATTACGGTTATTATTATCTCATTTTACCTCTTACCACTATGGCTACACTATTTTTAGCACTAACACTATTGCTAAGGAAGTTGTCAGTTTTCAAAATTTCTTTATTAAAATAAAGAGTATTGGGTTAAAAAATACACTGACATTTTGACAATAGATGCACATTATGTCTGTCCTTCAGATATTTTAGCTTTCATAATCATTGAGATCAATTTTGAATATAAAGTAATTTAAGAATAGAAACAACATCAGGAACTATAAATCACCTATTAAAATATTCTTGGAATGTGTAAAAAAAATCTTTGGACTATTTACTCGGAAGTCCATGATTTAAATTTTAAATGTGGGTAACAGAATACAGTAGTGCCAAAAATGCAGAATCCACATATTTAAGGGTCATATTCTATATTTATCTTACACAAATAGATAAATGAGAATATTTCAGATTTTTTTAAAAGAATACAGAAAAGAATTTCCTAGATATGTTACCCATATTTTTCAAGTTGAGCTCAGTCTCTTATAACCTATGCATGTGTGGCAGTAATACAAGATAATTAAGGCTCGTAATGATTATCCTTGAGAACTGCATGATTCTGAAGTTCTTTCTGAAACATAGAGGGAATACGAAATTATATTAAGTAGAATTTTCATTTAAAATATTTTATTATACTTTAATTCTTTGAAGAATGATAACCCAACTATGTACTGAACATAATGGTTATTCTCAATTAATCCAAATATCCAATTAACCCAATTCTGTATAAGTGATAATGTGTTGCATTCTGAAATTCTATTAAAAATGCATGAGGCCAACCTTTAAGTAACAAAATTATATTGAACATCTTAAAGGCAACATAATTTATATGATAGCCATAATATTTATTCATTTATGAGGAAACTTTTGTTAAACACTTGACACCTAACAAGTGTAATGCTGTGAAGATACTAAAGTAAAGAGTATACGTTTGTGTGTATGAATAGGTGTAAGGGTACACACACACACACAGAGTATAGTAGCAATTGGTGTTTTATTTGCAACTAAGACACAGCATATTTTGCCCTTTAGGAAGTACTAACAGGTACCTACCTATTTGATGTATATATGGAACAGTTTCACATTAAGATTACATTAGAAGCTCTTTGAGAGAATGCCTGTTTAGGAATCAAATAAAATCGGTGTGTGCTAATTGATATGAACCAGATGGCTCACAGAGAAAAGCTTAGTCTCAACAGATTGTTCCATTTACTTATTTGTGTGCTACTCACTGAAAACACTCCCATTCTTGTATATGCTCCAGGTTCATTCTGCCCCACCTCATAAAATGAACTATGGCTTCCCCCTACATCATTCTAGACATCAAGAACAACTGTTTTCTACATTCCAAAGGGTTCAAGAAGGAAACACACCCAGCTGCCTCCCCATTTCTCTTAGTCCAGTTCTTTTGAGTTTGCACATAATTCAGGTTGAATTAACTTGAACTAACTCCTTCCACCATACTGGGTCAGCCCTGTCCTCCAAGGCAGGTTGGCACTTGCAGAATATCCTGTCTTGGTGGGATTCCTTCTCTTGGTATCTGTTCATGAGTCATCATCCTTGCTCCCTTCTTCCATTCTTCCACGTCCATGGCTCAACCTTCTCTCATGCCCGTGGGTCCATATGTTTCCACCTGTTTCCTCTGCTTCCCCTGAAATGCCCATACTGATATAAATAAACTAACATCCTTAAGCTGTGTGTGTGTGTGTGTGTGTGTGTGTTTTGATGTTTATTTATTTATTTATTTATTTATTGAGAGAGAATATGAGCGATGGAGGGGCAGAGAGAAAGAGAAAGAGAGAGAATCCCAAGCAGGCTCCACACTGTCTGTGCAGAGCCGGACATGGGGCTGGAACTCAGGAACTGTTGATCATTACCTGAGCCAAAACTGAGGGATGGTCACTTAACCAACTGAGTCACCCAGGCACCCCTGTGAGAATGATTTTCTTAAATGTTTATTTATTTATGATAGAGAGAGAGTGTGTGCATGTACATGAACAGGGGAGGGGCAGAGAGAGAGGGAGATGGGATTGGAAGCAGGCTCCACATGTCAGTGCAGAGCCCAGTGCCGGGCTTGAACCCTAGAACCATGAGATCATGACTTGAGCCACAATCAAGAATCAGAGACTGAGGTGCGCCTGGGTGGCTTAGTCGGTTAAGCGTCCGACTTACGCTTGGTTCATGATCTCGCGGTTCGTGGGTTCGAGCCCCGTGTCCGGCTCTGTGCTGACTGCCAGCTCAGAGCCTGGAGCCTGTTTCAGTCTGTGACTCCCTCTCTCTCTGACCCTCTCCTGCTCACGCTGTCTCCCTCTCTCTCTCCTAGAAATAAATAAAACATTAAAAAAAAAAAAAAAAGAATCAGAGACTGAACTGACTGAGCCACCCAAGTGCCCTGAGAATGATTTTGTGTAGTAGATAACTATAGGTAAAACATCTGCACAAGTAAAAAATTAATTTATAATACAAACCTTTTCTATAGGATAACTATATCAATTTACATACCTTCTAACATTGTGTAAAAGAACTTATTTTCATCCCCCAAGCAGCAAAAGATACAGTCAGAATTTAACATAGGAAATTTACCAACCTAAGTGCTAAATATACTCATTTTCTCAATTTGACGCTATTGACATAATTATATTTTTTCTTCTGTAAGCTATTATGTAGTTATTGTATTAAAAGATTTTCTAAATTGAAATAATACCTGTATTCCTGAGATAAGCAGTTTTGTCTGTGATGTGTTAATTTTTAGCATGATCCTTTTATATTTAGTACAGTCTTTAAAAAGTTTTATAAAATTACTATATTTGTATTTATATGTGAGATTGGCCAAAATAATACCATTTTCTTTCAATAAGAGAATATGTCATCCATATTCTCTTAATGCATCAAGGTTACACTAGTATCATAGAATGAGTTGAGTATCTTCCTGTTTCTTTCTAGAGTCTGGGAGAAATTAAATAAGCCCAGGATTAATGGTTCTTTGAGTTTTTCTAGAACTTCCGTAAAACTGACCCAGTCTTATGCTATTGATGACACATTGGGGGATATATATAACTCTGACTGCATTTGGGAAAAAAAGTGTTGGTATATTGGGGATTTTTCCTGGTTACATAAATTTTGATAATTGCACTTTCTCTGGGAAATTACCCACTGCATTTAGATTTTTGTTTTGCTCTTTTATAGTTTTTTAAAAATATTTATTTATTTTGAGATTTTATATATATATTTAGAGAGAGAGAGACAGAGAGTGAGCAGGGTAGAGTCAGAGAGAGAGAGAAAGAGAGAGAGGGAGAGGGAGAGGGAGAGAATCCCAAGCAGGCTCCACACTGTCAGCACGGAACCCGATGAGGGGCTCAATCCCACGAACTGTGAGATCATGACCTGAGCTGAAACCAAGAGTCAGATGCCTAAACGACTGAGCCACCCTGGTGCTCCTTTTGCATTTATATTTTTAAGTTATCAATAATTATGTGTGAATTCATGTCTTTTGTGTAAAAATCTCTATTATGAACTGTATCACTTTTTTATAAAGTAAAAAGTGATTTAGTTTTCACTTATGTTGTCCTTTTCTTAATTGCAATTACATACGTTTTCAATTTTGTTAGCATTGTCAGAGAATCTGTTTATTTCTTTATTAATGCTGATTGACTTATTTTGTATGTGTATGTACTACTTCATTAATTTCTTTTTTTATCTTAATTATTTTCTTTCTTCTATTTTGTTTAGGTCTGTTTTGTTTTTCTTTCCTAAACTTCTTGATTCAAATATTCAGTCCATGTTTTTTTCAATTATTTTCATTTTCCAATAAATACATTTAAAGCTACAAATTCTTCTGTAGGTACTTTAGCATGGCACACATTTTCATGTACATTTTAGCTGAGGTTCAGTTATAAATGCTTTTAAGTTTACTTTTTTATTTATGCTGTGACCTGAAATTATTTAAGAGTTTTTACTATCCAAAATTGCAGAATATTGGGCTACCATTTTGTTAGGAATATTTATTTTTTGACTGTCACTTAATTAGTGATTTCTTATCTTACTAAATATGATTGATGAACATGATCTGTGAGAAAAATTCTTAAAAATTGTCATTTATTCCATGTAATTCTATTGATTTGGCTTTCTATATTTTAAAACTTTGTGTGTGTGTGTGTGTGTGTGTGTGTATGCATGTGTGTATGTATATAGTATATATAGTATATAATTGGTCAAGACTGACATTTTCTGGGGGATTATTGAATTTATTTGCATAAATTTTGTTATTTAATTCAATTTCATGCCTCTCCCCTTTAATTTCATATTTTATTTTGCCTAGTTTTAATTTTGTCACAAAACTTTCTCTTTGCCAAACTTTTCATTTTTTTGGTGTTGTCATTTATGAACTACGTATACCTATACTATAGGAACTTTTTAAAAATCTAACTTGAAAACTATCTTTTATTTAATTGCATAAAATTCATTTATTTCTATACACTCTCAATAATCCATTAGAAAATGAATATTTTTTCTTATGAGCAAAATCTTATTTTTATTTATTTTTTAATTTCTTTTTTATTATTTCTTTTTTAAAATTTAAATCCAAATTAGTTAACATACAGTGTAATAATAACTTCAAAAAGAGAATTTAGTGATTCATCACTTGCATATAACACCCAGTGCTCAACCCAGCATGTGTCCTGATTGATGGCCCTCATCCCTTTAGACCTTCCCCCTCCACCCAACACCCGGCCAGCAACCCTCAGTTTGTTCTCTGTATTTAATAGTCTCTTATGGTTTGTCTCCCTCTCTGTTTTAAAATTATATTTACTTCTCTTCTTTTATGTTCAACTGCTTTATATCTTAAATTCCACACATGAGTGAAATCGTATAATATTTGTCTTTTTCTGACTGACTTATTTTGCTTAGAATAATGTAGTCTAGTTCCATCTACATAGTGGCAAATGCAAGATTTCATTCTTTTTGATTGCCAAATAGTATTCCATTGTATATATATACCACATCTTCCTTATCCATTCGCCAGCCAATGGACATTTTGGGCTCTTTCCATACTTTGGCTATTGTCAATAGTGCTGCTATAAACATTGGGGTGCATGTGCCCCTTTGAATCAGCACCCTGTATCCTTTGGATAAATACCTAGTAGTGCAATTGCTGGGTTGTAGGGTAGTTCTATTTTTAATTTTTTGAGGAATCTCCACACTGTTTTCCAGATTGGCTGCACTACTTTGATTACCCACCAGCAGTGCAAAACTGTTCTTCTTTCTCCACATGCTCACCAACATCTGTTTGTGCCTGAGTTGTTAATGTTATTCTGACCAGTGTGAGGTGGTATCTCATGTGGTTTTGATTTGAATTTCCCTGATGATGAGCATTTTTTTGATGTGTCTGTTAGCCATCTGGATGTCTTCTTTGGAAAAGTGTCTATTCAGGTCTTTTGCCCACTTCTTCACTGAATTATTTGGTTTTTGGGTGTTGAGTTTGATAAATTCTTTATAGATTTTGGATACCAACCCTTTATCTGATATGTAATTTGGAAATACTTCTTCCATTCCATCGGTTGCCTTTTAGTTTTGCTGATTGTTTCCTTCACAGTGCAGAAGGTTTTATCTTAATTAGGTCCCACTGGTTCATTTTTACTTTTATTTCCCTTACCTCTGAAGACATGTCAAGTAAGAAGTTGCTGCAGCCAAGGTAAGAGAGATTGTTGCTTGTTTTCTCCTCTAGAATTTTGATGGCTTACATTTAGGTCTTTCATTCATTTTGAGTTTATTTTTGTGCATGGTATAGGAAGTGGTCCAGGTACATTCTTCTGCTTGTTGCAGTCCAATTTTCCCAAAACCATTTGCTGAAGAGATTGTTTTTCCGTTGGATACTCTTTCCTGCTTTGTCAAAGATTAGTTGGCCATATGTTTGTTGGTCCATTTCTGGGTTTTCTATCCTGTCCCATTGATCTTTGTGTCTGTTTTTGTGCCAATACCATACTATCTTGATGACTACAGCTTTGTAACACAGCTTGAAGTCTGGAATTGTGATAACTCAAGTTTGGTTTACTTTTTCAAGATTGCTTTATCTATTCGGGGTCTTTTCTGGTTCCATACAAACTTTAGGATTGTTTATTCTAGCTCTGTAAAGAATGCCAGTGTTATTTTGATAGGGATTGCATTGAATTTGTAGATTGGTTTGCATAGTATCAACTTTTTAACAATATTTATTCTTTCAATCCATGAGCATGGAATATTTTTCCTTTTGCCTTTTTTTTTTTTTTTTTTTGGTGTCTTCTTTAATTTCTTTTATAAGCTTTCTATAGTTCTCAGTGTATAGATTTTTCTCCTTTTGGTTAGGTTTATTCCTGGGCATTTTATGGTTTTTGGTGCAATTGTAAATGGGATTGAATCCTTGATTTCTCTTTCTGCTGCTTTATTATTGGTGTATAGAAATACAACCAATTTCTGTACATTGATTTTATATCCTGTGACTTTGCTGAATTTATGTACCAGTTCTAGCCAGTTTCTGGTGGAGTCTTTTGGGTTTTCCACACAGAGTATCATGTCATCAGTGAAGAGTGAAAGTTTGATTTCCTCTTTGCTGATTTGGATGCTTTTATTTCTTTGTGTTGTGTGATTGCTGAGACTAGTACTTCCAACACTATGTTGAATAATAGTGGTGATAGTGGACATCCCTATCGTGTTCCTGACCTTAGCGGGAAAGGTGTCAGGTTTTCCCCATTGATGATGATATTAGGTCTATGGCTCAAGTTCACAAGTTGTTGTGTAAATCCTCAAATCAATTTCCTAGGTTTGGTGCTGATCTTTCAGTGTTTCAGGAATGAGACAAGCTCAGGGTCTCCATGCTGCTCTGTCCTCTTAACTCCTCTTGAACACTGTCTTAATTGCAATAAGATATTAGACAAAGTAAAAATGAAGGCTATTCTATGAAAGGCTTGAGCAGTAATCTTCAATGGTATCAATCATGAAAAACAAGGGAACTATCACGGTTTGGAGGAAACTAAGTAGTGATAACTAAATGCAATTTGGCATCCTGGATGAGATACTGGAAAAGGCACATCAATGAAAAAATTGGGGAAGAGAATGAAATCTGTAATTCTGTTAATAATATTCAACTAATGTTAACATTTTAGTTTTGATACATATAATATGGTTATATAAGATGACAACATTAGAGAAAGCTGGGAAAAAATGGCATTTGGGACTCTTTCTGGTAATTCTTTTGTAGAAAAAAATTGTTTCAAAGTAAACAGTTTACAAATATCATTTGAGTTTCTCTATTAATAGGTATGTTTAATTCATTTATATTGATTGTTTTCAGTTATATATATGGACATATTTCTGCCATTTTATAAAGCATATTCTTACAATTCTCTCTTTCTATCCTCACTGTTGCTTTGATCAAATTTCCTTAATTCTATTTTTTTCTATCACATAGAAATATACAAATTGCATTCTTTACATGTAGGATTTTAAATGACATATATAATTGTTTTCCTCCTATGCCTAAGTGTATCAACTATCCCTATTTATTCTCTGACAAAGACAAAAATATTAACAAGTAGTTTCTTCTTTCAATATTTTTAATCAACTCCTATATTAAAATTGCATGACATTTGAATTCTACAATACTATTAAAAGCATAATATATAGCTTACATTATATCTTTCAAGGGAGTGATGTAATCCATGTATTTTGGATTTGTTAACCAAGATTAATTCTAGACAGACCTGGTACATCCTCCTAATAACATTCCATAGGTAAAAACTCATGCTATGAATGTGTTTTCCAGGTGATTTGCCACTAGTTTATAAGGAGATTTTATTAGTCTCCTTTCTGTTTTGGACATTCATCAAAAAGGGAGAGAATCTAATCCAGGTCTTCTGAGAACCTCTTCTTTTTCAGTCCACCTTCTAACTTTTCAATATCTCCTTGACACATACTTTTCAGAAGCTTTTCATAAAATTTCATGTTTCATTTTATGGACTATTTTATGTTAAATAATAACATTCCTAAGACCCTTTGACCACCATTTTAAACCACTTACTGCATAAGAGTAATTCTCTCTATGAAACACGCTGTGACCATATCATTTCACAGTTCTTTGATATTTATTATGAGCAATTTATTGACAACATCTGTAGTTATTACAAATTTTAGAAATGCAGGTACATTTTTAATATTAAGGAAAATGCATTTATTTTTTCTGACAAATCTTTTATGAGTGATTATATCACTTGGTTTTTCAAATCTGCCTCTCAAAATATTTTCTCATTCTGGATGTCATCATCTACAATAAATATGGTTTTTATTTAATTCTACCTAGAGTTTACAAATCCTTTGTTGTCTAAAAATTGTAGCAGATAAAGAAAGGGTATATTTGGTACATCATTTGTAAATATCTGATATATTTACATCAGTAAAGTTGCAGTATCATTTTCATTTCTTCCTAACAGTAACCACATTTCATAATGTGCATACAATCCCAGCAACTAGAGTAGAGGCTGGAGGCCTTTGTTGAGTAAATCGTGGATCTAACTGGTCTGTGGGCATAACCATATCTCATTTACGGTACAGCTTTTCACAGAGCCTGACATATAGGGGTCAGGTGTAACACTGCCCATCTTTCCCCCCATGGATAATATTATATTGCTTCTTTATCTTTTCAATTCTAAGTAGTTACATCACAGAAATGACAATATGCTTTTTACTCATGGTACTGAACCATTAAAGAAAACAGTAAAGGCCACCAGTTCTGTCGCATCTTGCAATAACTGAGGTTTGCCACAGTATTTCCATGAATATAGCACACTACTCAAACCCCAGCATTCCCAGAACTAGACTTTAAATACATCAGATTCCATATGATTCAAATATCCAAAAATCCTTCCTAGGTAAAAATGCCAGTCTCTATCATCATTGGTGACAAGTATGGAGTTCCTTTAGAGTTCTTATTCAATTACTTGTGATCTTATAATCTAAAAACAATAAATTGAAGGGTAGCTAGAATGAACTACAGGTAATTTGAGTTATCAGGGTATTCTGTGTCATTGTTTTTCCCCCTCAATTTTTCAGGTGGAATTCATTGGCAGAACTTATATATTAACAAGAGTCAAAGTCCACTTCTCTAAAAAAAATAATAAGTTCAGGATTTTCCCCCAACATTAGCCACTAGTCAGTGCCAGGCATGAGAGCATTTGGTAAGAATAGACACTCTTGTGGAAATAGCATGATTGCATTCCCTCCTGGGATCTTGAATCACTTATGAATTCTTATTCCATTAGTTATTATTTCCCATTGTTTCCATTTATCACCTCTCTTGATCAGTCTTTTCTAGCTCACATGTACATTCACCTATAGAGCTGAGGAACAAGTTATTTAAACATCTAAGCCAAACTTTCAAAGTGTTTCTCTTTATCTGTATTGAATAAGTATTTTCATTGTCTATACCACTTAAAAATTTAAAATATAGTAGCTCTTATAATATTAGGTTTTCTTTTCCATTTCTGCTTATTTGTAGCTGTCCAGTGCTTACTGATCCTGAGGACCAAAATGGTAGACAATTTGTTGTTCCAAACTTTTAATTGTCTTTTCCAAGGTTGTTTTGGCTGCAGAAGTAGAAAAGCCTAAAATAGACAACTCACAGAATGGTAGAAAATATTTGCCAGTCATATATTTGTAAAAGGTGAAAGATTTATGCAATCTGAAGAGAAACCAGAGTATTGCCAGTCATATATTTGAAAAAAAGACTAATATTCAGAATACATAGAAAACTCCTAAAACACAACAATAACAAAAACACAACCTTTTTCAAAACACCAAAGAACTTGAATACACTTCTCCAAAGAAGATACACAGAGGGCAATAATCATGTGCAAAGATGCTCGACATCCCTAACCACCAAGGAAATGCAAATTAACACCCACCATGACATATCTCACATCAAATAATATGGCTACTATTAAAAAATTAAAATAACAAGTGTTTGTGAGGATGTGGAAAGTTGAAACTCTTGTGCACTGTTGGTGGGAATGTGAAATGGTATAGCCACAATGGAAAACAGTATGGCAGTTCTCCAAAAATTAAAAATAGAATTACTATATAATGCGGTAATTTCACTTCTGGGCATATACCCAAAAGAATTGAAAACAGGGTCACAAAGTATATTTAAAAACCCATGTTCATCACCGCATTATTCACAATAGCTTCAATGTGGAAGCAGCTCAAGTGTCCACTGACAGATGAATGGATAAGCAAAATGTGTTATATACATACTATGGCATATTGTTCAATCTTTAAAAAAAAAGGAAATTCTGATGTTTTCTATAATATACATGAGCCAGTCACCAATAGACAAATGCTATATGATTCTACTTACATGATATACTTAGTCAAAATCAGAGACAGAAAGTAGAATGGTGGTTGCCAACAGCTGGAGGAGATGGAATGGGGAGTTATTGTTTAATGTGTATAAAGGATTAGTTTTATAAGATAAACAATAGGGATACATGGTGCTGATGGTAGCACAACACTAGAATGTATTAAATACCACTGAACTGAACACGTAAAAATGGTTATGATGGGGGATGGTTATGATGGGGGGCACCTGGGTGGCTCAGGTGGTTAAGCATCTGGCTCTTGCTTTTGGTTCAGGTCATGATCTCCTGGTTTTCTGAGTTCAAGTCCTGGATTGGGCTCTGTACTGACAGTGTGGAGACTGCTTGGGATTCTCTATCTCCCTCCCTCTCTGCCTTTCCCTCACTCATGCTGTCTCTGTCTCTTTCAGAATAAATAAATAAACTTCAAAAATGGTTAGGATGGTAAATTTTGTTGTGTGTATTTTACCACAATAAAGAATGTGTAAAAACAAGATATTTGTGGAAGGAAGGAAGGAAGGAAGGAAGGAAGGAAGGAAGGAAGGAAGGAAGGAAGGAAGGAAGGAAGGAAAGAAGAGGCTCAGTTGGTTTAGCATCTGATTTAGACTCAGGTCATTATCTCATGGTTTGTCAGTTCGAGCCCTGCATGGGGCTCTGCGCTGGTGGTTCTGAACCTGCTTGAGATTCTCTCTCTCTCCTTCTCTTTCTGCCTCTTCCCCACTTGCACTGTCTCTCTCTCTCTCAAAATAAGTACATAAACTTATAAAGCAAGAAAGAAGCAAGAGAAAGAAGCTTATAAAGCAAGAAAGAAGAGAAAAGAAGAAGAAAAAAGAAAAGAAAAGAAAAAAGAAAGGAAAAAAGAAAAGAAAAGAAAAAAGAAGAAAGAAAAACCTAGAGTTGAAATTGTGTCAATCCCAGTCAAAACCATTTGTAGACTCTGAGGCTCCTGGTTGAAATCCAGTATCTATTCCTTTCCAATTGACATTAGGTACAGTTTCTTATTACATTAGCCATTTCATCAGGTGCCAGAAGACATGACATCTCTCAATCCATGAGTACATGGCCTGAACACCCACATGCCTACTTGTTCATAAAGTCATGAGCTAACTAGACATCTACCCCCAATTTTTAATCTCCTCCTTAGATGACAACAGTGTTTTATTGGTAAGCATCTACATGACCCAATTCAATTCCTCCTCTAAAACCAATATAAATTTGGTTATATAATTTTATAACCAAATTATCTATACGCAGTGATTTTTGTTGTTCAGTATTGTGGAGTCCATTTGCCTGAACATACAGCAAGGACTTTGGCTACAACCCAAGTCTATAAATATTCTAACACTCTTTAGAGGACCTGAGACTAATTCCAATTCCTTTTCTGCTTTTTAATTAAACATTTCTCAGTTCTATTCATTATCTATGTGAACTTGCCCTTGCTTGCTTCCATCAAAGTTTTACCATCTGCCAGGCATATTATGGCTGATTTCCAAACAGCACTATGGCTCTAGGATTGGGAACTCCCTAAGATTGAAAATTCCCTAAATTTGGGAATTCCCACTAGTGACCAGAAAGCCTATTTATTTTTTTTAATCAGTAGAGAGAGAACAAGATTCTGACTAGATAGCAATGGGGGGCAAAGAGTTCCTCAGAGGTCATAAGATCTATGAACAATGAGACAGTCCATTAGAGTGTGGTATACCACTCTGAAAACCCCCCACCTTTCTGCTGTTCTTAAACTTCCATTTTATGATTGACTTTGCTGTGATACTCTCATGTCAGTAGAAAGCTTAATTCTATTAGACTGTTTCTATGACATCACCTAAATCATCATTAGTATTTATGGCCTTAACTTTATTTGACCTTTCTGTGGTGGGTAAAATTTTAATTAACATCCAATAAGAAGCCAACACTATCCTTTAAAGTAGGTTAGAATTAACAACAGTCTTGGGCAGTCCTCAGATCCCAAACCCATGATGCCTCTGCAGGCTAGCCTTATTCAAATTTTGCCAACGGTGTAGTCTGGATATATTCTGGTTACAGATACCTCTAATGTAATGTGAGCAGCCAGGTCCTAGGGGTTTGATGGGATTGCTTGTGACACCACTGTCAGTAATTGTTTGAATGATTGTTTCTGCTCAGAGCCTAGTGCAAATTCACATTTCTCTGTGGTGACTTTGTGATTCGGAAGCAATAGGATTCCTAGATGAGACTTTGACTTTACATATCAAGTAAACGGAATGAATCAGAGGGTTAACCACATTCAGTCCTTAATAATCTGCTGTTCACCTTTAGTACCTGCCTAATATACTGGCTAGACAGAGTTATTACAATGGCAGCTAGTGGGAATCAAAATTCTCACTTCAACCAGTTCCTTAATCAAAGCAACGATAACTTACTTCCCTTCTGGATTTTCATCTTGCTTAATAATGTTTACTCTTGAAGAGAGCTCAGGTAATTCCCAAGTTCCTGCTTCTCATGGCCAATTTAAATTGGGCCAAAGGCGGTCTAAATTTATATGCCTTGTGAAAATCATCCCTATGTCTCGTTCACATATAACACCTATCCCAGTTATGTGCGTGGTTATGGGCAATGAGGCCACAGAATAATGTATCCATCCACAATTTCCAGTTTGTACCTCTATCTCTACCTTAATTTTCTCTGCTCAGCATCTACATACCCTCCAAGTTTCAATCTTGAGCCCTTGAGAGCACATCCTTTTCCCCCATAGAACCATCCCCATCCCCCATGGGGTAACTGTGCTTTGAGCCTTGGGCAGGGAGGCTTTGGCATGTCTCTGACATCTTAGTCCAGAAGCCTTAATTCACTGTTAACCGATTTTCCACATCATCTCCTATATTGATTTCCTGGTCATGCATATTTATGGAAGAATATGTTAAGTAGTATTGCAGATCCTACTTGTGCATTTGCCAGATCACCTCAGATTGTTTTACCGGTCCCTTGGACCCATCCTTCAGCTTTGATGTGTTTCTGCACAAAGATCACACTTGAGGATGATGGCTCTTTGGAAGATGGCTCTAGAATATTGAGGTGGCCTGATGAGCTGCAAATGCCTGGACTTCACATCTCCTCCTGAGTTAGGGCAGTTAGGGCCGCCTGATGCTAGTGACAGGCTGCATGGGCTAACAGAATCCAGATCCTTCGCTCTGAAGTGGAACTTATGTTTTTGAGCTCCCCAAGAGATCCTACTGAGTCTGGGATTTCACGTGAAATTCCATTCCCCTGGGCTTATTCTTTTTCTTTCTCTGGCTCCTTGCTCCCTTCTTAGTTTCCCTTGGGAATACTTCATTAGTCATTTACATTTGAATCTTTGGCCCAGGTACTGCTTCTAGGAAATCTGACTTAAGATACCTAACTAGTAATATCCAATTCTTGTTTTCCTTCTGGGTAACATTTATGTCTTAGAGAAGGAATGGCAAATGGGTTATATTTTGCCACCAGGCTCTCTTATGAGTTCCACTGCTGTCACTTATTATCTCCATTGCACATATCATAGTACCTTTCCTGCTGAACTCAGATGCAGGCTTAGAATTCTCTACAACACACTTCAGAAAAGCACAGATAAGGGGCACCTGGGTGGCTCAGTCAGTTGAGCGTCCGACTTAGGCTCAGGTCATGATCGTCAAGTTCATTGGTTCGAGCCCCGCATCAGGCTCTGTGCTGACAGCTAGCTCAGAGCCTGGAGCCTGTTTCAGATTCTGTGTCTCCTTCTCTCTGTGACCCTCCCCCGCTCATGCTGCCTGTTTCTCAGAAATAAATAAAACATTAAAAAATTTTTAAAAAGCACAGATGAGCCTTAACTTTTTAACCTCGATATAAACAACAGCAATAAATAATACCAAACTTGTCCTTTTAACACTCAATCTCCCAACCTCACTGCCTAGAGAATCTTATTCGTAAACCAGATTAAATCCGTGCTATATTCTCTGCTGCATAGTCTACATAGAGGTGAGTGTGTGTTTTCTTCTCTGTTTTCACTAGAGAGTTTTAAAGGGATTCTCCAGCTATATGGTCAGAGGGAAATAGCACATTATCTTGCTGTAAGGACAATCATTCGGATGTCCTGGAATGATCATCAGTTTACTTGGAGCGTGCCTAGCTTTGGAATTGCATAAACCCTTAATTGAATTTGGAAGTAAGTGTACTGAAAGACGCAGTTCTTCTACTCCTTCCTAAAAAAGCTTCAACTCGGCTCCTCTGATGACCATTTTTTTTAAAAGACAGTTCTTTCTGTATCACAGTGTGTCTGTTTAGTTTTTGTTGTTGTTGTTGTTGTTGCTTATCATGATCTATAACTATTTTGCAAACATGTATTAATGTATTATTGTTAGTATCTCTAATTATAAGAAAATACTAAATAAAGTTTTCATAAGAGCGGGACCTCATCTGACTTGTCTGCCATTGTATTTCCCACAGTGTCTTGCCTGGCACTGATGAGGAATTCAACTAATATGAGGTGAGCAAGTTAATGATGAATGAAAGTAGGAAGCAGTTTATGTGAGGGCTGCTGTGTGTGGTTGCTTGTATGCACACTGCAGAAATTGAGAATCACATCGTATTCCTCATTACTATGATTTTATCATGGCTTTGCCTTATGGGATAGTGAATCACACATCGTTCTTGGAGTTAGACATAACCTATGCTTGTATTCTTGCTCTATCACTTACTAGTTCAAGGTTACTTGAATTTCAGGGCCAAATTTGTTCCTCTTTAAAACAACATTGTGCTGAAAAGAGTTAAAGGGAGATAAAATGAGGCAAAATATTTAACATCTAGTATCTGCCGCATAGCAGCTACTTAATAAAGATAACTGTTTCCAAACATACAGCATATAACTTTTTAAAATATATTTTAGGAATATAAATGGAGTAAATAGGTATTACTCCTATATGTAATACAATTACACACACTAATGTGAACCCAAACTTGCTTATCTGAATAATAAAATCATGGTTATAAAAATTTTTTTTAATGTTTCATTTATTCCTGAGAGAGAGACAGCGTGAGCAGGGTAGAGTCAGAGAGAGAGACAGATACAGAATCTGAAGCAGGGGAGGATCAGAGAGAGAGAGAGATACAAAATCTGAAGCACACTCCAGTCTCTGAGCTAGCCGTCAGCACAAAGCCCTAGCAGGGCTCGAACCCACGAGCCGTGAGATCATAACCTAAGCCAAAGTCAGGCACTTAACCAACTGAGCCACCCAAGTGCCCCTAAAATTGTGGTTCTAAAATGAGATGTAAGAGCGTGGAGGTCATCCTGCCCATCATTCCATTAGATAGTAATTAAGATTTGTTGTACATATTTTGGGGGCAACTTATAAAATAATTTTGATACATGGCTAGATTTTTAACAGCTGCTGTGAAACTTATACACCAAATATATCAAAAAGTAAATACTAAAATACCATTTAAAGAATACCACGGATATACGTGGCTTCTTTAGACCCAAAGTCTCTTGGTAATCTATAGAGAAAATTGAGCTGTATAAATTTCATTCTAGTTAAACTTAGCCTTCTCCCAGTTCCTTGAATTTATTATAACTGAAAAGCAAGTAGTTTAATTCACAAAAGTTTATTATATCATAAGAAAAAAGACAAGATTTTTGATTTAGGTGCTTGCCCCTCTCCAACATTAAAATAGCAATGTCTAATTGGTATACTACCAGTTATGGATTTTTGCATTTATCTGTACATAATAGAGAGTATAGCAATCAGACACTCCTACTTAATGCTGGAGTGCAGGGAAACAAACAAAAAGCAACTGAACAACTAAAACAAAAATCTCATCTTTTTTTTGTTATAACCAATACAATTTTGTTTATTTTAATTTTTTAAAATAGCTATCCAACCATGATGTATTTTAGCACAGTCAGGTAAAAAACCTAATTATTGTTGCCAAAAAAAGAGAATGCTGAACAAGGATGTTTGTGGGCTAAAAATTCCTTTTATGGAACTCATTAGCAGTGTCAGACACAAAAATATTTATGATGTTATAAAGCTGCTGAAAACAGAGGGGGCATTCAGTGTAGTCTAGAGTTTATTCGGGCCTCAAACTACTTTCGTAACCTTGAAATTCTCTCAAGTAGTATATATTGTAGCAAATGATATTATTGCAAGTGAGTTTACAGTGTTACCAGAGTTTATACAATGTTCAAAGAATGGACTTTGAAATAAGTAGAATGCTACACTCATAGAAAATTATATATAAGTGATCAAATTAATTTAAGGATTTCTAAGATTAGAGAAGCATATTTGTGTATAAACTAGAGTTTTTCTTTTTTATTAGAATTAGCCCTATTTCTTTCCATATCTATCTACTCTTGTGGGCATGCTTTTCTCTCTGCTAACCATTTCTTTTTCCCTCCTTCCCATTGTTAAGAGTACCCACACACTCCATTAACACCTGTCTTTTGTGGAGAGGGAGAGAGAGAATCCCAAGCAGGCTCTATGCTGTCAGTGCAGAGACTGATGCGGTTTGATCTCATGAACCACAAGATTATGACCTGAGCCAAAATCAAGAGTAGGATGCCTAACCCATTGAGCCACCCAGACACCCCTTGAGTTTCAGTTCTATGAATTAGTACATTTATCTTATTTTTAAGGTAATTGGTGCTGGAATTTTTATTGTTATTTGTATTAAACTTCACAGACTTAGCAACCAAATTACTCTTTTTAAAAAAGGGAACTGTAATTTCTTCCTGACTCATTCAAATATAAGAACTTAAACATTGCCACATTGAAGTTGATTAATTTTTTCTTTAGCCTTTAGTCTCTAATAGTAATATAGGTTTTCCCCTTTGAAAAACACGTTTTCCAAAATGTGTGACAGCATTGTAGATATTCTTTTGAATATCCAAAATCTTTGTAGTAACTTTTCCCTGCTCTCTGCTGATGCAGAAGTGGAACTCAATCTCCATAGAAAGGTTTCACCAGATGTTAGGGGAAGGGGAGGCTTATATCCAGCTGTACAGCTTAACATGAAATCTCAGACTCCACTTTTTTATTAATAAGTGCTTTGTGTCTTCTTTCCCAGGAATGTCAGGCCGCCTTTTCTGCAGATCCTGGCTCTCGCCATGCTGTCTTTCTTTGCTTCTCTGTTTCTGGGCCACTTATATTGGGTATCTTCTGGAAATTCAACTTTCTCCTTTAAAAAAAGAGAATAATTTATCTTTTTCAGCCTCTTAGCTGTAGATCCCCCTTTGCATATCCAAGTACTAATGTGCTGTATTAAATACAATATTAAATATTGTATACAAATATCATATACAAAATTAATGAGAGTCAAGCTTTTGTAGTAGAAACTAGTAAAGGCTTTGCAATTGAAGTCCTTTTAACTTTGCATTTCCACAATCCTCTGTGGAAAGATAAATACAGTTTCAACATCATTTGAATTATGCCTCTTCGCCTTAGGAAAGAAGCAACTTTATATAACACTTTACCCCTTTAATGCAATTGTCTTTCTCACTAGAATGTGAGCTACCTGAAGGCAAAATTCATCATATTAACTTTGATTTCTCATGTAACCAGCACATTGGTGATCAATAAATATTTGTTGAATGGATAAAAACATAATTGAGCAATAAAATTAAAAATTTAAGAATATAAGGAATTTAAATTGACCAAATATCATAAGTATCTGCACAATACTATCCAAATATTCCATCTACTTATTCTCCATGTAATATTTCTACATTTAGACTATTCATCCTTTAATATTATTTGATGTGAGTTGGCTTTTTAACACCCCTTAAGGATAATTGCAAGAATAACAAATGTGATACATGGATTATCCTTGCTATATTCCAGAAAGAGAAACTACCAGAGGGTAATTTTTTTGCACTTATTAGTCTGTGTTGAAAACAATAGAAAATTCATGGCCTTCTTAAATATTAAACTAGGATTATATTCCTATCAATAAAGTTATATCTTACAAAATAATTTCAGATCAGACTAATTTATAGTTTGGTCACACAGGAAAGCTAACCAATTCTCTGAAAAGTTACCTGATATAGTGGAAGCCATGACAGGTTTTGTTTCTTTGTTTTTTTAAAGCAAATGCCTGACTTAAGCTTTGATTGCATAAGCATTTCATTTCAAAGAAGCCTCTCTTGAATAAATATGGTGCCAGCCACACAATTAGATAAAGGGCCAGGCCACCTCCCCTACTGAGGCTCCTTTGTTTTGGAGATCTTGGTTGATTTTGACACCTAAGCATTTGAGTAACTTATTTTTTCTCTTTCAGTGTTGTAAATTCCTGCTTTTATGTTTTAAATTCACCAGTAAGAATGAGACTGTGAAACTCCAAGCCCCTAACCTGGATCCCAATAAAAGCAGAACCCCAAGTCCTGTGTGCGCTCTCTCTTTTTCTCCCTCTACAGAAGACCTCCCTTTGTAACCCCAGCTGTGTTGTGTAATTTCCAAGTGTTGTAAGCAATAAACCTTTATTTTTCATAATTTCCTGATGGTTATTGCTGATGGGTCTTTTGCAATCGTGGTAAGAATCACAAGGGCTAGTCTAAACACAACAGTGGTTATTGATAGGCTGAGACCAGCACAAAACAATTGTGTTTTCCAGGTCTCTTCAGGCTGTGCACTGAAAATGGATAATTTGTAATGGTAATGTTCAAAATTTCACTGGCTCTTGACTTCTCCCGTAGAGTACAAAAACTTAGCCCTCCAAAAATTCTTCCTCTGTCTTCTGGAAACCATGTGTGTACATAGTCCTCCCAGGTTCTTCAGGTCTGATGCTTCATCAATATCTGATCCTTATGAAGCCACTTTGTGATGTACCTTTCAACCCTACTCTGATGCTGGTGCTATTGTGAGAAAATCTATGTACTCTGTAAGATGTTCCCATAATGACAAAACCACAAGCTGTCACAGTACATAGAATTCCTTGGATCTTCATTCTGATGTAGTCTTATCATGATACAAGCAAATTTGGAAAGAAGGTGTGGGAGGAGGAGTGGGGGAATTGTAATCCAAAATGGCACTAACTGTACCATACTGTCTCAGAGAGACTCTTGTGAAATTATCTTTTTTGTTATTTTTTTCTATCTCTAAAGGAATACTCAGCCTATCTGAACTGAGGTCAGACAGATGTTATGCTGTCTTTCCTCTAAGTAGTCTTGCAAAGTCACCCAAGCAATCTACTTGCCAACTATTGGTAATGAAAAACAATGTCTTCCCCTTCAATAGGTGTTATGAAGCACAATTTTTGGTGTTTCTGCCTAGTAGTTCATCTGATATTCTAAGATTTATCTGAATCTTCATTAAGTTTAAGAAGGATGGGGTGCCTGGTTGGCTCAGTTGGTTGGGCATCTGACTTTACCTCAGGTCATGATCTTGTGGTTTATGAGTTTGAGCCCCATGTTGGGCTCTGCTGACAGCTCAGAGCCTGGAGCCTGCTACTGATTCAGTGTCTCCCTCTCTCTCTGCCCCTCCCCTGTTTGCACTCTGTCTCTATCTCTCAAGAAATAAATGAACTGTAAAAAGGAAGGAAGGAAGGAAGGAAGGAAGGAAGGAAGGAAGGAAGGAAGGAAGGAAGGAAGGAAGGAAGGAAGGAAGGAAGGAAGGAAGGAAGGAAGGAAGGAAGGAAGGAAGGAAGGAAGGAAGGAAGGAAGGAAGGAAGAATGGCAGGGCACCTGGATGGCTCAGTAGGTTAAGCGTCCAACTTTGGCTCAGGTCATTATCTCACCATTCATGGGTTTGAGCCCCATGTCAGGGTCTGTGCTGACAGCTCAGAGCCTGGAGCCTATTTCAGGTTCTGTGTCTCCCTCTCTCTATGTCTTGCCCCTGACCGCTCTGCCTTTCTCTGTCTCTCAAAAATGAATAAACATTTTTAAAAAAAAGGAAATTTAACATAAGAATGGCCAATGTGTCCTGCACACATTTGCATTTCCTTTTCAACTTTACTTGCTCTCTTTCTCTGTCCTGCTTTCTGCTCCAGGTGGCTGACCTGTATGAGCTGCATCAGTGGCTTCCCTCATTCTGACTTTCAGTTGACTTTTGTTGTCGGGGAGCCTGGTCAAATGATTTGAAAAAGAAAGCAGAGTGAGGTTAAAATATTTTTTCCTCTGTCTTCCTTCTGATAGGTCACCTCAGCTGATCTGTGTCCTTCAACGAGAGATCATGGCATCTTTCAAGATGGCTTTCTTCTTTTGACTCTCCTTTTAGATTCAGGTACTGGATTCCTCCTTCATTCCTTTTAGCCTAAGGATGTCAGTAGCCCTGCTGCTACTACCCTGGATTATTGTGCTGAATTTTTCATTTCCTTTACTCACACAAATTTCGAAAGTAGACTATCTCTGGATCATTCTTTTGGCATAGGTCTTCTGTTTTCTGCTTGGACCTGGATATAGAGTAATTCATTTTGCAAATGGCCCTAGGAAATAGAACCTCACAATGTGATTCAAGTATTAGATTGCTCACATATTTGAGGAACAGGGGTTACGCTCCTTACAAGGGAGGAAGAGTGGAACTAAGTGACTTATGGCAGATAGTGCCATCGTGATTATGAACATTTTCACTGATGTTAGCACAGGATGAAGTGGAGCTGGAGGGAAATCAGGTAACTTTGGCATTTTGTTGTTATGATGACAGTAACGACTGGAAATATGGGAGTCATCTGGCTTCTTTCTCCAGCCCCTGAGAACAAACACAGGAGATATGAGAAATTAAAACCTATGAATATGCAATGAAGAATATGCATAGAGAATCAAAAGGCCTCTTTGAAGTTTTGAATGAGTCCCTCCTGTCCAATTTATGGCTTGAGGAAACTTAATAAACAATTAGGTGCTCTACCAATTAAATATAGATACTATATTAAGTGGTAAATATGTAAGTATATATTAAAGTCTCAGTATAAGAGACTGTATTGTCTCTAATATAATAATGCTGGTAGGCAAGGAGTGGAACTCTGGTGCATTGAATAAACACATTTGTACAGACTTGCACGAAGCTAGGAGCCCACAAATTCTGACTTCCTCAGAATTTCTGTGTAAACAGAAGCAGAAGCAAACCTTTCAACTCTGCAAGGGAGCCATCTCCCATGTGGGTGAAAAAAAATAAAAGCAAACAAAAGTTAATGTCTGTGCATGGAACAGTTGATTCCCAGGATGAAGCCAATTCTTTCTCACTCCAGCATCTTCCGTTGTCTCCAGGCCAATAATAATATATATTCCCCAATAATATTTATCCCACTATATCCTCAAGAGAGGTACAGGCACTGCTGCTCTGGGTATGAATCCATAGTAGAACATGACACTGATACATTTATTGATGACACAATATTAATTGGACCTGAAACATAAGAAGTAGTAAGTCACTTAGAGCCTTAGTAAATCTATATATGGCAGAGTGTGGGAGATAAACCCCTCAGAAATTAGAAGTTTTTCAAGCATCAGTAATCTGGAGCTAGCCATGTTTTTACCAGCCAGCACAAAGGAATAAGCAAGGCTTGGTAGATTCATCTGGATTTTGCAGGCAATGTTTACCATACTTGGGCATGCTGCTCTGACACATTTACTAGTATTAAGTTATAACGTTGCCAGTTGGACTGAAAGAAATAAACTACAATGGCAGTTTCAGACTGCAGTGCAAGTTGACATTTAAGTCTTGAGACCCAGTAGACACGATGGTATTTGAGGTGTCTGGGGTGGACAAAGATGTTGATACAGAGAATATGCCAAGTTCCAGTAAGGGAATCTTAGCACAGATGCCAGACATTTGAAGTTAGACCTTACTCCCCTCTGCTGGCATTTCTTTTCCATTTTACAAGTAGCTTCTGACTTGCCACTAAGCCCTGATACTTACTAAGCTTCTGTCCAGAGGATACTGCACGATTTTACAACCTGATCTCCCCATCCTGGAGAAAAGACATCATCTGACCATTGTACCACAGAATTACATGTGCACAGCAGCACATTATTACAAAATAGAAATGGTACCTTCTGGACTGGAGAGGAAATGTGGTATGTAATGGAGTAGATGAGGAGGTTCACTACTCACTACAGTTCCTCTTAGTATTCTCTTGTCCAGTGATCAGACAAAAGAAAACTGTAGAGCTCCTTCTCCTCAAAAGAAAAGAAAAGAACATCAAGGATTCAGACCCTGCAGGAATGAAAATTTGGGCCACATACAACAAGTAAAGTATTCTGTCTTGCTGAAGTGCTGACTAAAGTAACAGGGATTTGGAAGGAGTGTTTGAGAAAAGTGGCCGAGATTATGTATTTATGTGTCATAGCCAACTGCAGGATTAGAAGTGGTTGTAGCTGTGTTTTATGCTGTTTGTTTTCTTTTTTCTCTCTTTTGTCCCCTCTTACATTATGTGAAAAGCACAAGTGGACGCCTGCTGCATACGTTTGGCTCGCAGCTTGCCCTTCTAATTTCCGCTGTCACCCACTGAGTGAGAGTCAGGTGTACTTTAGAAAAGGAAAACATTTTATGATAATCAAATTTGATACTGTGACTATGCAATTTGGTTAAGATACTTTGTAAATTCACGACATGTTAGAAGAGAATTGTTGAAAACCATATGGGATATTCTGTAAAGAAACAGTAACGCAAGTAGGTAAAAAATTTTATTCTAGCTAAGAGTGAACAAGACTATCATAAAATATGAGAAAAATCATAAAAATATGAAAAAGATTTAGTATTCAGATTTCTTCAAAAATATTATTAAGTTCTATCTCATTTTGAAGAGAGTAAAATAGGACATGATTTAGGAGAACCATGGTCAAGGTAATGGCCTGGTCTCACTTAAAATGACGGAAAATGATTGGACATTTATCAACATTAAATGAAAGCAGGATTTTATGCATGTGTCTTGTCTTTCTTCAATTTTTTGTTTTAAATGTCTTTTCCAAGAAATAGGAACTATCATATAAAACACCACAGGCTGATAATATTAACTTCTCAAAGTTAAACTTCAGATGAATTCTCTTTCCGTGAGTATCAGAATCAGGGTGGCAACTGCTAATGCAGCAGCTTGAGCAGATGTGTCCAACAGACCCTTTAATCCCATATGCCCAAAAGTGAACACATCACTTGCCTACATATCTTCTTTCTACTGTTCTCTATGTTTCACCCTTGGGTGAAACAATGATGTCCTGAACACTTGGCCCAGTATAGGAGTCGGCTTTGTTTCTCCATATCCTCTACTCCAATCACATTCCCATTCACTAACAATTTCTACTAAGTTTCCATCCTAAATATTTCATGAAACTCACTTTTTCTCCATATCCATACTACTATTCCTTTAATCCAGATTCTCATCATCCCCACCAGGAAGACAGCCTCCTACTTGGTCTCCCTACATTCAATATGTTTCCCCATAAATACATTCTCCACACAGTCTCCAGAATGTTCTATCTAAAAAGAAAACCTTGAGAACTAATCTTTCTACTTAAAACTTTCAAAATGATTTCCTTTTCCTATTATAAACTACCTATTTCTTACCACGATCTAGCTTATTTCTGTACTCCTTGACTTATACTTCTCAGCCTAGAAACACTACATTGCTTGGAATTCCTGGACACCACACATGCCTTTACTGATGTCATTGTTTTTAATTGAAGTATTCTTGAAGTGAACCAAGATGGTGAAAAGGAAGTCTCTGAATTCCCCTCATCCTACGAACATACTGAATGTATAGCTACACATGGAGCAATTATCTTTAAAAGAAGTCCAGAAACTGGGCAACTTCTAAACATCTAGTGAATGAGGAAAATACCCACATCAAAAAGGACAAGAGAGGCTGAGACACACTCTTGCCATAAGTCCCATTCCCCCATTACAGTGCCATATGATGAGGAGGAAACTCTCAACTTTTCACTTGTCTCTGTAAAGTATAGGATTCAGAACTCCTATTTAGTTGCCCTAACTTTTAAGATTAGCACTTGAGGGATGGGGCTCCAAAACATCTAGTTGTGAAAGCAAATGAAGCTTGCATCATGAAGACTCAAAACTATAGTTAGAACAGAAAAGAAGAAAAGAAAAAAAAAGAAAAGAAAAGAAAAGGAAAGGAAAAAGCCATTTATAAGGGGTGATAATGGGTCTGTGGACAATTGCTGCACTATCCCCCTCAGAGTTCAGCATGGAGGGAGCAGGCAAAAATGAAAGCACTCCGTCTGGGTACTTTAAAAGCTGTTTTCCGAAGGTCAAGATTCTAATTTAGCAACACATCTAGGGTCTGGCTAAGATCCTCCCTGGAGACTGGGGAAGCTAACAGCCCTTCCCTTACCTTCTTGCTCTAGCCCACTCCAAGTCACCAATATCATCCTAGAAAGAGCTTGCATACATTATCTGGTATCCCAAGCTTTTGTTATTGCTGCCTGAGAGGAAGGACTGTGGATCACTTGGCTTTGAGAGCCAACAGGGCTTGCATTTACAAGCCCCACAGAACTGTAGCAAAGAAAGAAGCAGTTCTTAATGGGTGCAGAAGCACCCTCCCTAACTCCTTTGGCTATATGCCAGGGTCTAACACAGAAAGAGTGGGTAAAAATGGCATCTCCCAGTTTCCCCCAGGAAGGGACTTGACTACATACCTTCCCAGCTGTTGTCTGGGGACCAGCTTCCAATCATCTTGCTTCTGGGTGCAAAACCTGATCCTCTCATTTGGGACAATGATTGGTTTGAGCATGTTCCAAACTACTATAACCACTAGGAATGAAGAAGATGGTTTGGATAATCACAAAGATTTGAGAAACAACCAGAAGCTTAGGCCATGATAATTGACAGGGTTCATCTCTTATACAAGACCACTCCCTCAAGACTGAGAAAGGTGGCTATTTGATTTAATATGCAGAAACCAACACTGACAACCGAATAAACTGAAGAAACAGGCACATGCCTACTAACCAAAAGGACAAAAGAAACCTCCAGAAATAGAAGTTAATGAAGGAGGGATAAAAGATTTGCCTGATATAGAGTTCAAAACAATGGTCATTAAGATTGAATTATGAAGAAATAGAAAATATTAACAGATCTATTACTACTATGGAGATCGAATCAGTAATCAAAAACCTTCCAACAATGAAAAGTTTAAGACCAGATGGATTCCTCTGGTGAATTCTACCAAACATTTAAAGAGTAGTTAATACCAAGCTTCCACAAATTCTTCCAAAGAAAAAGAAAAGAGAACACTTTCAAACTCATTTTACAAAGCCATGATTATCTTGATACCAAAGGCAGAAAAAGACACTACAAGAAATAAACAGGCCAATATCCTTATTGAATATAGAGGCAGACATTCTCAGCAAAATATTAGCAAAGCAAATTCAATAGTACATTAAAAGAGTCATATATCATAATCAAGTGTGATTTATTCTAGGGATGCAAGGTTAGTTCAACACCTGCAAATCAATCAGTGTGATACACTGCATTAACAAAATGAACAAGAAAAATTGTATGAACATAAAACATACAAAGTTGACATTTAAAACTGACACATAGAACAGAATAGAGAAGCCAGAAATAAAACCATGTATACATGGTTAATGAACTTTAGACAAAGTAGTAGAGAACATACAATGGGGAAATAATAGTTTCCGCAGTAAATAGTGTCAGGAAAACCAGATTGCTGCATGCAAAAGAATGAAAGTAGATCCCAATATTACACCAAACACAAAAATCAACTCAAAATGGATTAAAGGTGTGAACATAAGATCTGAAAACATAAAACTACTAGAAGAAAATAGAGGGTAAGATCCATGACATTGGTCTTGATAATGATTTTTTTAAAATTTTGATTTGACACCAAATGCACGGATAAATAAGTAGGCCTACATCAAACTGAAAGGCTTCTACACAGCAAAGGGAGCCATCAACAAAATGAAAAGGCAACCTGTGGAATGGGAGAAGATATTTGTAAATCATATATTAGATAAGAGGTTAATATCTAAAGCACATAAGGAACTTACCCATCATAATAGCAAAAACCAAAAATAGGATTAAAAAATGAGCACAGAATCTCATTTTTCTAAAGAAGACATATAAATGGCCAACTGGTATGTGAATATTCAATATTACTGATCATCAGGGAAATGCAAATCAAAACCATGATGAGATTTCACCTCTCACCTTTTGTTACGACTAGTGTTAAAGATAAGAGGCAACAAATGTTGGCAAGGATGTGGAGAAAAAACCATTGTATACTGTTGTTGACAATGTAAATTGGTACAGCCCACTGTGGAAAACAGTATGAAGGTTCCTCAAGAAACTAAAAATAGAACTACCAAACGATCTGACAATCCCCTTTGGGTATATATGCAAAAGAAAGGAAGCCATTATCTTGAAGAAATATCAGTACTTCCATGCTCATTGCAGCATTATTCACACTAGCCAAGGTATAGAAACAATCTAAGTGTGTGTCATTGCATGAATGGGGTATATATGAGATATATATAATAATATACTATTATTCAACCTTGATATGGATGAATCTGGAAAGTATTACGCTAATTAAAATAAGCCAGATAGAGAAAGACAAATGCTGGGTGGTAACACTTATATGTGGAATCTTAAAAAAAAAAAAATGGTGAACTCATAGAAACAGAGTAGAAAAGTGGTTGCCTGGAGCTGGAGGGTAGGGGAAATAGGGAGACATTTATAAAGGGATACAATTTTCAATTTTTAGATAAATAAGGTCTCAAGATTTAATGTATAAGATGATGATTATGGTTGTTAACACTGTTTTATAACTGAAATGTGCTAGCCAAGTGGAACTTAAATGTTCTCAAAAAAAAAAAAAATACGTGAGGTGATAAGTACATTAACTTGATGGTGTAATCCTTTAATTTATGTATACATATATCAAGTAACCACATTGTACACTTTAAACATCTTATTATTTTGTCAATAATAACTCAATAAAGCTGAAATTAAAATTTAAAAAATGTTCCCCTCACTACTTCCCCTACCATTCACCTCCCTAACCTCTACTTGACTCAATTCAGGTGTCAGCCACTGGGGACTGTCCTCTTCTCTGAGCTCCAAAATAAAATAGATTTTTATCTTTTTTATGCATAATAGATTTTTCTTTGCCTCACCATATTATCTTAACCGTATGCTTACTTGTTTCATTTTTTATTGCCCTTCTCACATAGTCTTAATTATATGATTACTTGAATGAAGTATGGGAACTTCTTTTTTTTTTTAATTTTTTTAATGTTTTATTTATTTCTGAGAGAGAGAGACAGCATGAGCAGGGGAGGGTCAGAGAGAGAGGGAGACACAGAATTTGAAACAGGCACCAGGCTCTGAGCCAGCCATCAGCACAGGGCCAGATGTGGGGCTTGAACCCACAGACCATGAGATCATGACCCGAGCCGAAGTCAGACGCTTAACCGACTGAGCCACTCAGGGGCTGAAGTATGGGAACTTCTTGAAAAATTTTTCTGTTGTCCACTTTTTATCCACTGTGTCAACCACATTATTTGGTATACTGCAATCCATTATAGTTTGTGGAATTAATGGATGAATTGAAACACTGTTTTCCAATAAACAGTGGTATAGGTTTGTTATCTATTAGAGTAAAACTCATTAAAGTCCATATAATCAAATCTCATTAACAACTTAAAATGAAAACTACTTCTTTTCATTTTTGGACATTCTAAATTCATTACAATTAGAAAGTAAAAATGCCTAACATGTATACCTTTAGATACACTGTTTGGGTTATGTAATTGATCTTACTGAATCAGTGATTTATAATTTTGCTGCATAAAATAAAATGTTGTCTCAATCTGGTATAACTATTAATATTAATATTCTTTATCTTAATGAAAGAACTGAAACTCCTTTTTTTTTAAAGTTTATTTATTTTGAGAGAGAGAGAGAGACAGTGTGCATGAGTGGAGCAGGGTCGGAGAGTGTGGGAGAGAGAGAATCTCAAGCAGGCTCTGTGCTGACTTTGGGCTCCATCTCATCAACTGTGAGATCATCACCTGAGCAAAAATCGAGTCGGAAGCTTACCAGCTCAGCCACCCAGGCACTCCAAGAACTGAAACTTTCATTTATAGTCCTGAGTGATTAAAATCCTTATGCTTTCTCTTCCATGTCTTTATTTGCTTTGTTGTAGCCAATAATGTTTCATGTCTAGAACCTGGGCTCCATGTGCAGGAAGTAAATGTTGCCACCTTCTGATAAAACTAGCATGGTCCTTCTTTCCTTTCTATTGTTGAGTTGCATCCAAGCCTTTCAGATGACCTAGAATTTGACAGTTCCAGACAACCAATAAGAAGAAAGGTAATGATCTCCACTTCGGTAAGACTTTGTCACTAGGAAGTATGGCACTGACACTTATAATCCACTTTTGATAATGAAATCAGCTAAAATTTGCTCTACCAGTCATTCAAAACTGACTTCCACCACACACAGTGACTTTCCTTCTTTTATGCAAAGCCTTTTACTATGGAATACACATTAAAATTATGCAGAATGAGGAACACATATAATATCCTTAAGCATTTTAAAGCAGATTTAAAAGGAAAACTTTTGTTTGCCATGTTGAAACAAAGGGTAAGTGAAACAGAAGATGAAAGTTTACACCTCATTTCTACTCCTAATTCTAAAACTTCTATTTAAACACATGCAAAGGGAACAACAATAACAACCAACGGAGAATTTTATTTCTTCCATGTTTTAACGTAATTTACCCGTGCTTAAGAAACAATGTTTATGTTCTAGTTAATTACAAAAGTTGAACAGCAGAGGGCAGAAAATAGCAAATTCTGTTTCTTTGAGTATGGTATTCTATTCAACTATAGATACCAGTTTTGAAAGTTTCAAAATTGATTTTACTACTATAAATTTGAGATATATTTTTGAAGTGAGAAGTTCCTAAGTATTCAAAATAAATTCTAGTATTTTTATGCATTTTCATAACTATTTACTTCAGTCAATTTAAATTTATTACATTTATATTGACAGTATGCTTGAACAATATAAGCTGTATAAATATTATACTGAGTTAGAAAAAGGTCTATGAATGATAATATTAATACAATGACGCTAACATTACAGGAAATGTATCCAGTTATGTTGTGAAATGTTCACAGCTTTGTGAATGACCCATTAATAGAATAGCAGTTGAATTATAAGTAATGCCTACTAAAGTTTGTATTCTTATGTTATATATGAATTATAACTGGGCATTAAACTGTAATATTTAACCCAAATTATTACATTATTTACTAGGGAAAATTATCTATGATTCAGCAAATTCTAACTTTATATCATTTGCTTTTATAGAATGTAATTCAGTCAATTTGAGTTCATCTTTGGCTATGAATTTGAAATAGATTAGGAAAAAAATAGTTTTTGAAACATTTTTGAGAGGGAAAAGCCAATTAACATTCAACTAACATTGACCTATATTTTAAACACCACTGTTTCTCCACATTTAAACTCCTTTCCCTTTCTTTCTGTTTTCATTCCAAGTTACTTTGTTTGAAATTGAAGTTCTTCCTGTGGAAAAAACAGAATGGAGGGGAAAAAAAGAAAATAGCTGGAAATGGATTTTTATTTTGATCTGAGATATTTATTCATTTATATATCTTTTATAGATATCATATATTTCAAATAGGGAATAATTTCAAGTCATTTTTTGTGCCTTACCTCACAACTAGTAATTGAATAGTAAGGATTAATTTAATTAGTCTTTATATTGTAAATGGATATATTTTTATTTATATCTCTTTTACTCTTTTTAGTCTCATTTGATTTTTAAAAAGCTAAATGCATTTTAATTCACAGGCCTATTTTACATATAGCGAGTTGTTCATTAACAGACTAAAACAAATTCTTGGTGATAAAACCAGGAGGTATTTTTACCTGTAGTAAATAAACTGAAAATAGATTGTGGCTATTTAGCACCTGGCTTAGGAATAAATATCTAAAATCAAACGCAGTGAAAGATCATAACTTGATATCACAGAATTATAAGATTTGAGAGCCATCGAGGCTACTTGGACCATCTTTCTCATTTCTAAAGTGGGGAAATCAAGGCCTGGAATGATAAAGTATGAGATAACAGTCAACAAAGAGGCTGTAGGAATGATATTAATGCAGTAATTGCATAGGAAGGCAGCATGATAGACCAGCTCTTTTCACATTCTGAAATATTAGCAAGTTATTCCTTTAGTTTTGTGGGCTCCAATCTCCTGCCTTCTGGAAATTGTCCCTTGTACTCAACCTTCCTTTATTTCTGTTTAAACAAACAAACAAAAGAAAATCGTAAAACTTAGGAATTTCGGAGGCAGCAGAAAGAATTGCCAGAGTAGGTTCCCAGGCATCTGCTTGGCATTTGTGAAGTGCATAAATTCCTCAGGGGGACGTCTAGTCTTCCATCATCTCATCAGCTCTCTTCCCACAAACTTCTAATCCCAAACCTCACCTTTTCTTTCCCAGTGATCTTGAGCTCGTGGGTTTAAAGTGATGAAACTTATTTTATTTTATTTTTTTTTGAGCAGTGATTTCTTAAAACTCAGAGTCAAAACGCGGTGGAATATTTGGTTTCTCACCAAATCCCTGGGAAAGATTCTGCAGCTCGGTAGCCTTTTAGATTTATTTAATCTTCTAATTTCTTTCTCCTGTGAGCCTTTCCTTCAAACAGAGTCTTTTGCTTTCAATAAAGAAAGGGCTTCTTCTTAGGAGCCAAGTCTACATGTCTTTACTATGGGAGGGAATCTGCAGTGAAGTCTGCGAGACCTGCACTCATCTGGCTCTGCAAGTTGGCATGAAGACCCAGTGGAATACACTCTAAAGATGAGATATCCATGCAAAGTATCTCAAAAATTCTATCTTGATCTCCTCGTATCTCCTCGGTGTTAGCCTTTAAAGATAGAATTTTGTTTTTTTCTCTGGGTGCTGGCTACCTCACATTTGGCAAAACTTCACAATTTTGGAACACTTCTTCGATGGGTATTTTGTTTTCTTGTTTGCTTTTGGCTGGGTCAGGTAAGGTGTATAATAGTGTTTCTATATTGCTAGGTGAGTTTTCACAGGTTATAGAAAATGAAACTAAAAATTACTTTCAATGTAAAACAGCAGGGCCTGGTGAGGGAACGCTTCACCGGCGACAATTAGCAATTCGGCTTCTGCACAGCAGCCGGAAATCAGCTTTGCTGCGTTTGGTCCAGGCTGGAGCATCTCAGCGGCGGCTGCAGCGGCTGCACACAGGGTAGCACGAGGCTAGGAGCGGGTCGCTGTCCTCGGTGCTGAAAGGCAGAAGCGCTCGGTGGGCGCGACAGCTCGCGAGACCCGAGCTAGGGCTAGCGGCGGCCCGGCTCTCAGCGCGGCGCACGCGACGCTGCCAGGGCAGTGCGGGGTGCGGGGTGCGGGGTGCGGGGGAGGGGTTGGACGCGCGCGCCAGCCGCCTGCCGCGAGTCGCGCACGCGCGCCCGGGACTGCCTGCTCCTCTGTGACTTGCGTGTGTGTGTATGTGTGTGTGTGCGCGCGCGCGCGCGCGCGTGTGTGTGAGACAGAGGGGAGAGGGAGAAGGGAGCGCGAGAGAGGGTGAGTGTGTGTGAGTGCATGGGAGGGTGCTGAATATTCCAAGACACTGGACCCACAGCGGCAGCTCCGCTGAAAACTGCACCCAGCCAGTCCTCCGGACTTCGGAAGCAGGGACAGGGCGCAGGGCATCAGCAGCCACCAGCAGGACCTGGGAAATAGGAATTCTTCTGCCTCCACTTCAGGTTTTTAGCAGCTTGGGTGCTAAATTGCTGTCTCAAAATGCAGAGGATCTAATTTGCTGAGGAAAACCGCCAAAGAAGGAAGAGGAGGAAAAGGAAAAAAAAAAGGGGGGGGTATTTTGTGGATGATCTACTTTTCTTGGAAATGCAAAAGATTATGCATATATCTGCCCTCCTTTCTCCTGTTTTATGGGGACTGATTTTTGGTGTCTCTTCTAACAGCATACAGATAGGTAGGTACCCTTTGTGCTCTGCTTTTGAATTGTGCATAATTTGGTGGTAATCTTTGTTCATAGTGGACAAATTAATTCATGTCATGTAGACTTATGTCATACCTTGACTGCATTCCAGATTTAAACTGCCTAGAATATACATGGTTTTCTTAGCATGTATAATGGGTTTGGTACAAAAGAGGAAAAGGTGTTCTCCTTTCTGATCTCCAAATTATATTAATTCTGTCTTAAACAACATTTTCCTGTTTGTTCAGATTTTCTAGACGGTCTGAATGCAAAGCTTGTGATTACCAGGAAAGGCTAACGTTTCTGGCCACCTATCTTGCCCTCAGACTCTCTCATCTGTGTCTTGACCCTTTAGCTACCATTTGGACATCAGCTCCCGGCTTCCCGAGTCCCTTGATGTGTTTATTCGGCCTATTAGCGTGAATAAGAGACTCCTGGGCTGTTGGGAGCTGCTGGGCTCCCCTCCTTCCCTTCTCTGGCTCTGACACTGTTCTCCTGCTTGGTGTTTGTTCTTTGCAGGGGGGCTATTTCCCAGGGGCGCCGATCAGGAATACAGTGCATTTCGGGTAGGGATGGTTCAGTTTTCCACTTCGGAGTTCAGACTGACTCCCCACATCGACAATTTGGAGGTAGCAAACAGCTTCGCAGTCACCAATGCTTGTAAGTAATGAATATTCATGTTTCTTTGGATGCCGCCCGCGGAGCGCCCGCGAGTGTGAGTGTGGGGTGGTGTGTGGGTGTGAGTGACTGCACACGCGCGTGCGTGTGACGGCGTAGGGAGAAAGTGGCTGCAATCTCGGGGACCCCCGCTGGCGAGGGGGGGGTGGTTGCTGAAGAGGGACCGAAAAGCATTGAAGAGTGTGCGCACTAGGGAGGTGGGGTGGTGACTGGAGCTGGAGGGGGCTTCCTTGGGGTCGGGGGTTCTAGTCTTGGATGTTCCAAGAGAGGCCCTCCTGTTCTTCCGCTCCCCCCGCCCCCCCCCCCCCCACGAGCTCGTGGTGGTACCCTGACCACAGAGAACGCGCTGTTTTCCTGGGCGCGCTGTCGAGCTGCCGGATAGGTCCCACGGGGACTGCCCGAGCCCGGCCGCCTGCCCCGGCAGCTACACGCCTCTCCTGGCCCGGGATTGAAATCCACAGGCCCAGCTCGGATTCCTCGTATGGACCCCGGGGGCCCCCTATCCCCCACCTCGACGGGACAAGTTGTTAAGATGGTCCTGGAGTTGGGTTCGGGGCTGTTACGTAACGCCCACCCGAGGGGCGCGGCGAGGAGCGGGACTGACGCAGGCCCGGGGCCCGGCTGGGTCGCGTAGGGGTGGAGGGGGAGCGCTGTCCATTTCTCACAGCTCTGTAGAGCTTCAGCCTAAGTTGAAGGGGGCGATTCCGCCGCGGGCGCCGCGGTCGGTTCGCCGGCCGGGCGCGCTTTGTTCTCCGGGCGCGGGGCTCCAGCCGCGGCGGCGAGAGCAGAGGGACCTGACCGCTGCTGGAGCCCGCCGAGTTTGGAAGCCCGAAGAAGTGGCTGATCAGCCATTTTAGTCTTTGCAGTTATGCGTATTGGCCCCAGCGCTCGGCGCAGGGTTCCCGGACGCGCGACGAGGCTCTAGCACGGCTTAGGACAAAGTATTAGAACCCAAGCAGTTAAACGGGTTCGGTGCAAGGGCTCGCGGGCTCGAGTCCTGGCGCCCCCCCCCCGCCCCCCCGCGACGGCGTGGGCAGTGCCGCCGCCGCCGCCACTGAACCTTCCTGCCCCTTCCAGCAGCTGCCATCATTTCCTGCCTACCGGCTGGGGAGCCTCTTTCCTGCCTTAATGTCCTCGGTTTTTATTTCATCGTTAACAGTTTGGAGGGGTGGGTTGCGGATGGCCCACCTTCCACTTTAGCTTCGGTGTAAAGGAGCTAGCGGAAAATTACCCCGGGAAAAGCCCAACTGCAGTGTTCCCACATTAGACAAACTGATTGCCATCTCAGTTCCCATACTAATCCTTAATCATAGAGTCGATGGGTTAGCTTGATTACGGCATATCAGGAACATCATCAACTCATTTTGAAACTACCATCCCACGGCTGAAGAAATGAAACGATGTTCCTTTACTGATAGAACAGGGGCATTATTTTGGTTGTATTAGGTGTCTACAAGCCAATTATTTATAAAGAACCTATTTAAGAAGGTTTCAGTGCTATCTATATCTATCTATTAAATATAAATATTATATTTATCTATCTCTATCTATCTCTATCATCTATCTATCTATCTATCATCTATCTAAATTAAGTGTATATATTAAATGTAGATATACGTTTAATGTTAAAAACAAGTGAGAAAAGAAACTAAAGCCCGGGGTGGGGGGGAGGTGCAAGAAGAGAGAGAGAGACAGAGTCTTAAAGTGGATTTGCAGCTTTAAAAAAAACTCCGTGGAAAAATATTAAGTATAGTTAGAACTTTAGTACATGTACACATACAAAGAAACTACTGGAGTTTAATTGTTGAAGGTTTTTATATTTGACCTATTGACCTACCAGATTTAGGTTATTTATTTGTTTTGATATCAAGTTTCAATTTTTTTTCTCCTGAATTAGGAGTTTAATAACATTATGCCTGTGCTAAGTATATGACTGTATGTGATTGTATACTAGTGTGAAAATGCTGTGAAAGTAATGAAACTAAGGGCTATGATTATTGCAAGTGTGTAGATTTTTAATATAGGGTGAAAGTAATTGACAGGTATACTTGGGAAAATGGTCAGTGTTGGAAAAGTTCACTCATTGATGAAAATAATGAGAGGGCCTGAGTGAGAAAATGACAGATATGTCCACTGAACAAAATGAATATTCCTTGATTCTAAGAGGTATTGAATGACTGTTGAGGCTTTGTAAAGATTAAAGATTATTTTTAGTTTAGATTTTAATTAAGTTAGGTCCTCAGTCTCAATATTTTTGAGTAGATTTATTTTTAATATAAATTTTATCGAAGTAAGATATGCATACAGAATATGTATATTAAATACATATATAACTCCATGAATTTCCACAAAATGAATACATCCATGGCACATGGTTTTCATTGAAAGCACACACACATACACACACACACACACACACACGCAATTTAATTTGTTTGACCATGCATCTGAGAAACTGGGAAAATAAAATCAACATTTTGCACAGATTTTTTTGTTTTTCTCAGAAAATGAAGCTGAAATAAAAATGTATGTCTCCATATCCCAAAATTACTCTCCCATCCATTATTCTAAGACACTAAAACAAATTATGGTAAAGAACTGAATGTGTTTTCAAGTTTGGCATGTGCTGCTCCCATGTTGTAAGTAATCTTACTCATTGCTAAAGAGAACTAGTGAGGGACTGTTACACAAAAGAAACACATTGTATAGAATTTTCTGGAGTTGACATTGACTCATTGCGCAAATAACATATTTTGTGACTCTGTTTCTTCATTCCCTTAGGAATTTCACAATCTAGAGATTGTAAAATGAAATGGAATGTTTGTGTCCTTCTTCATTTCTTTTCATTTTTCCAGGGACAACAGAAAAGGTAAAATTAGTTTAACTCTTTTATGCTCAAGGAAACTGCAATCATGAAGTCAGCAGTCAAGAAATGAATGGAAATCTTGAATATCAAATTTGTGAAGATCAGTCTCGATCATTTAAATGCTGCTCCAAGTTTTTCTCCAATGCTTAGCCTTAGTTGACTTGCCTCTTCTGTCAGGGGAGTCCATGATCCTTTACTATGTGAAGTGGAAACAGCATCAAATATGGTGATAGCTAAAACCAAAATGGCTTTCTCTCATTTCCACCAGAAATCTAAGAAATTCAACTTAACTCCATTATTAAAATATGTATCATCAGTCAATGTTCATAGAGTAGCTTCTTGTTTCGCCTAGTTAAACTGTAAAATTCTCATAGAGTTGCGTTTATATGTTAAGAAAGTGGGGTTTTATGACTTCGTAATATAATTTCAAAGTAGGAAAAAAATTAGTCTACTAATTTAATTTTAGTCCTGAGATGAAGGCACTTATTTGGAATGTCTAGGTTGACACTGATTTAAGGATCCAGCAAGATCCACCAAATGGGTTAAGGTTATGCAAATGAAATGAAGTCATTATATTGTGAGCTGGGTAAAGTGACTGTGCACTGAACTCCCACATCTTCCTCTTTCACAGTCACAGCGGGATGACAAAAGTACTTGTTTGTTCCCATTTGTTTCCATGGGTACCTGAGGACCTAAGGAGGGCTTTCCAATTCTTTCTTTTGCTCTCTTTCTCCCCTCCCCCCTCCCCCTTTTCTTTCCTCATTCTCTTTCTTCTTAACTAGAGATAGTACTAAGACTTTTTTCCCCTGAAAACTGTTAACACATAAGCCTTTAATATGAGAAAATACAAACCATAAAACCAGAAAAAAAAGAAAAAAATGAAGACTAGCGTCGGATCTGTTCAACAGTTCAGACTAGTGATGGGCCTCAAGAATTCCTCCCTTTCCCCCCTCCTTTCCTTCCTCCCTCCTTCCCTCCCTCTCTCTTTCCCTTCCTTCTTTTCCTCCTTCTTTCCTCCCTCTCTACTCCCTTCCTTCCCTTTTTGCAATATATATTGAGTGCCTTCTAGTTGTTAGGGAATAAATGAATACTTTTCTCATAGAAATTCATGTCTTCTTCTAACATTTTTCTTCTATTCTCTTTTGAATAGTTTTGAATAGTTTTCAAAATGTTGTAGGACTTCAGTGTGCACTGGCCGCTGTGGTCTTCTCTAAGAACCTTAGTATGAGGATATAAAGATATTCTAATAGTTCTTATACAAAAGCAATATATTACAGTAACTAAAATTTTTTGTAAAATAATAAATCTGATTTGGGCATATGTGTACACACCACTTATTTTATATAATTTAACAAGACAGATTTTAGGAAAATACTAAATATTTTCACACTATCAAAAATTTAATAAACTGTTGTTGTGCTCATTCCTAAAATTTCTTTCAAATAAAACTGTCAAATACTATAAACATGAGTATTTGATCCCATAGAGCTATAGAATGAAAACGTTACAAAAGTTTTTTTTTATAGTTTGTTTATTTTTGAGACAGAAAGAGACAGAACATGAGTGGGGGAGGGGCAGAGAGGGTGGGAGACAAAGAATCTGAAACAGGCTTCAGGCTCTGAGCTGCCAGTACAGAACCCCATGCTGGGCTTGAACCAGCAAACTGAGAGATCACGACCTGAGCCTAAGTCGGCTGCTTAACCGACTGAGCCACCCAGGGGACCCTGGAATGAAAACTTTTAAGGATTAAGTGTCCTCTTCAAAATCTTTCCTTTCTATTTCTTTTCATGATTGACTTTGACAAATTGCTATTAGTCTATTTTAAAATAATTTAATAATTTTATATTTCAATTCCGTAAGATAAATTATAAAAATATTTAAAGAAATAACAGATACAAATCTACTTTTTCTCTAAGCCAGCAGATGGGGATGTTGGAGAAAATATTCTTCTTTCGTGAAACTGTTGCACACACTAAATATCTTTTGAAACATTATAAACACATTTATTTAGAGAAATGGAAAAAAAATATAGAAGTGGCATCCACTTAGAAAAACTTCACTTCAAATTCTGTTTGAAAAATAACTCAATGCCTTTTAAAAACAGTGCCTTTGAGTTTACGCAGATTATCTTAAATATCCTTGTAAAATTGATTAATAATAACTACTAAAGGCATCCAGAGACAACATCGACTGTAAATGCTCTTACAAGAAAGAGAATTCTAAATTTGTATTTTTTCAGCTTTTAAACATGATTCTGCAGATATCATTTTTGAGCTATATTTATTATCATTGAATTTTAGTTGTGAATTATTAAAATTGTGTATCAGTGTTCATCAATTAATGTTTGCTAAACCTTTATTACATTTTGCATGAATGTGACTGTGGGTACGTATGTACGTATATGTGTATGTGTGTGTGTGTGTTTATGTAGAGTTATAGATTATAAGTGGTTATAGATGGGCTTGGCTCTCATGTCTTACCCTTTTTATTGAGGTAATCACTAAAACTGGAGTTATCAACATATGCAAAAATTTTGTAGAACCAAAATCAACTTGGATGCTATTAAGCAAAGATAAGAATTCATGGTGTGAAGAAAACTGGGCACATGTACCAGAACACCATACCTTTACAACCTGGTGGTGTAAATATTGTTATGTTCAATTGAAGGTTACAAAGAAAGAAATAGCTCTTTATATGTAAGAATAATCAATTTGCCATTCGTTTTTTTGTAATTAAACTTTCATACTTACCACAAGAGAATTTCAAGAAAATGATACATTATACTACACTATACTACACTATACAAAGAATGGTATCGGTTGACACATTCTATTTTAGGATTAGAGACATTATTTAAGTAAAAATACTATATGAAACGATAGAAACTTGAAGTTAAAGAACATTTATTCCTGTGCTATTCCTTTTTGAGGTCTTGCAGGCTTCAACCTGCTGACTCAAGAAGTATGGAGAATTTCCGTTTCACATCAAGCCTTTAAAGTGATAAGGTCATTGCACTGTGACATTATGACAATAGAATGCTGATTCATGCTCAGACCTCGGATCCTTTTGTAATCTCTTCCAATAACACTGTACAGACTTTTCAACTTCCTAGCAGCACCCCCCCCCCCAATTTTAAGGAAGGATGGAAACAACAGCTGTTTCCTAATTATTCCAGGATGTTTTATTATATTAATTGAGTTTTCAGAGAGTCTATTTTTTCCTTCTTCCTTTCTTCCTCTTTCTCCTTCTGTCTTTAAAAAAAAAAGTCAATGGAGATACTTAATCTGCAAAGCAAATGCCATTACAGAAAATAAGATTTAAATTTAAATAGAGATTTTTGTTTGAAATGAACAAAGGCTACATTATACAGAGTTAAAATCTTGTATTAGATTTAAATGTTTTATTGGGATTGGTAATGGCCACTGGGCAAATTATACTTCCTTTTCTTTTTCTTTTCCAACTGGATCACACTGAAGTTTCCCTAGATGTGATTAAAATATTAGCTTTCTTAATTCTAGTCATTTTCAGTCAAAATTTCTGAGATTTTTCTCACTGATTTGAATAAACAACTGCCAAACCTCTTAGATGACTATGTCTCTTCAGTACAATAGGATAACTAGTAGTTGAATTCAGAGTTAAAATTTCAAAATTTCCCCTGATTTAAAATTTTTTAACATCAAAATGTTTTTCAAAGCAGATTTTGCTAATTTGGGGGAAAAAAGATGAATGTGGTTCTTACAATGGTTGATTAGGAATTTGATACCCATTATTTTTTAGTACTGTTCAGTTTGTCATTTTTGATAATTTTAATTCAGAGAATGAAAGCATTTAAAAATTAGCATGGGGAATGAGAACGTGGCCTTCTTAAAGGAGGCAGAATCATGCCTTTGTCGTTTTTTCTATCCTTGACAAACCCTGGATCAGTTTCTAGTACATTGAGTGACTTAATGATTGTTTATCTGTTAAACACAGTTAATATTATAGGAGATTTTCTTATTATAGAATAATACTTTTTAAAGTCAGAATTTTGCTTTTCCTCTTCATTTTGATTTCAAAAGAAACCATTTACTTGGTGGACTGCCTCACATCCTATTTAGATAGAGGTGTAATGTATTTTTCATCTCCATCTACAAGCTACATATGTTCAGTGTTATCATATTTATTCCTTAAGGTACACTGCTATATGTTAAAATGATTTGCTGAAGGCGCACCCAGGTGGCTCAGTAGGTTGAGCGTCTAACTTCAGCTCACGTCATGATCTCATGGCTCATGAGTTAAGGCCCCACATGAAGCTATGTGCTGACAGTTCAGAGCCTGAAACCTGCTTTGGATTTTGTGTCTCCTCTCTCTCTGCCCCTCTCCCACTTGCTCTCTCTCTCTCTCTCTTTCTGTCTCTTTCAAAAAAAATAAAAATAAAAATCATTAAAATGATTTGCTGAAGATAAGTAGAATACACACTTTAAAGAGGATTTAGGAATGCTTTTAGGATGATGCCAAAGCCATGTTGGCAGTGGTCAGAATGCAAGACTCATTAAAAAAGGTCCTGACACTTATGGGTGTGCCAGCTTCCATTTTAATTTTGGATTTTCCATAAAGTGTGACTATACATATTCCTTGAATGGCCACAAAATTGTCTTAGTCTCCCCCTGCCCCCACAATATTTTATACCACAATTTTCTATGTTAATCTTTTAGTGCAAATTTTTTAAAAAGAGTATGAGGAGTTGATGGGCACAGTTTCTTGTTGTGGACTAATTGTGTTATATTTGCACTAATGTGTATAATTTTTTATATGCATGCCTTTTGTTTGATTTTTGTATCAGTGGTTTACCTTTAGGAGTTATTTTCCAGTGATTTAGCTTTCTCCTGTTTTCATTCTATTGGTAATTTGCTTCAGCAAAAATCCCTCAACTTGTCATTCTAGACTTTTAGTTTTTGTACATTAACATATTGAAAAAATCATTTAAAATACTACTGATTTTTAGCTTAAGGTCAAAGACAGATTTAAAATTGAGAGCCTTGACATTTATAAGTGTCTTCACCTGAATAGAACAAATAGGTTTGGAAGATAATCGGGTTAATTATAGGAAGGGAAATTATGAGGAGATAGTTTCTTAGATTGTTTTAGTTTTCGTATTTTTTCATGTTTCTCAAATAAATGACATATACACCCCTCATAGTTTTACTATTTATTTTTTTTAGTTTACTGTATAGTTTTATGTAGCTCATTAGGGTTTGTTAATTCCTCTCCTTTTTCCTATTTCGGTATTTAAAATATAAGCACAAACTGGGTTGAATTGAGTACCTAAACTTTAGTATGTCCAAAATATTTTGAATATATTATCATATTTCTATGGCATTTATTACCCTTTCATGTGAAATTAATTTTCACATGATAATACCACTGATAAATACTGTGGTATTCACTTGTTTTATGGTCTTCCAATTGAATTTCAGTTAACCCCAGAAGATAATCCTTCAAGGCAAATATTTTTTGTCTTATCTTTATAAATACCCAATTATACTGATGGAAATGATAGAAATATAGTTAAATAAGCTGAGTATGCCATCTGCTTATTATTAAAATATAATGAAGTGTTACCGATTCCTTATCCTTATGAGAATATGGCCTTAGTCAATCATTTCTAACTTCAGCATAAATTAATTGAAACTCAAGTTACGTAACTTGATTAAAAGAAAAAGTATTTTCAGGGTGCCTCTGTGGCTCAGTTGGCTAAGCATCTGACACTCGGTTTTGGCTCAGGTCATGATCTCACAGTTCTTGAGATCGAGCCTGGTGTCAGGCTGGATTCTGGCAGTGTGGACCCTGCTTGGGATTCTCTCTCTCTCTTTCTCTCTCTCTCTCTCCTTCTCTGCCCCTCTCACACTAGCATGCTTTCCAGAGTCTGTGCACTCTCTCTCTCAAAATAAATAAACAAACATTAAAAACAAGAAAGATTTCCTCAGCCGATAAGCCTTTGCAGCTGATATTAAGGTTTCACAATCTTATTCTCTTTTAGTTTTCATTGTACAATTTCCTAGCATCTGTATTCAGTCCATTGCAGTAAAGGATGTCAACAATTTGATTATATATATTTTTTATTCCTTAGGCAAGACTAAAAGGATAGAATGAAATAAATATTTTGAAATAAGTATCTTCAGCCAAAGGGGGAAAGTATTTAGTTTTCTTTATTGCAAATTGAAATTGCCAGATTTCTTAAAGTGTGGGAAGAGGGCCATGGAAAAGTAGGAGCCTCCAAATGTCACTGTAACTTGATGCACTAGGCACGGCAGTAGGAATTTGGAACTGGAGATTCTATTTTTTAAGCTTCTCTTTGTTATGGAGTCCCCCGAATTGCACATCTATTGTCAATCTTTATCGACAATGGCATTGGGCAGCTATAAAACAGTGAATTCTTACACAATATTGCTTTTGACATATAGAAACTATTAACTACCTCTCGAGGGAGACAAGAAGGAAAAGAGGCATTTTGCATCCTTTTATGCAAATCACCAATTTCAGGCACATTATCCTTCTGAGCTGGTAGAAAGATACGCCCTTGGTAATTGTGAAATAAAATACTGACTGAAAAGTTTTGGAAAACACTGTAGATAAAAATATGTAATGTGGAACATATTACTAGATTTCAGTTTAGGAAGGGCATGCACTGAGTCATGATAAACTTTACCTCCTGCTTGGGGTGCCTGAGACATTGTAGCAAAGAAACAACTGCTTGATAAATGGTGGTTGCACTTATCAGTAGAACACAGGAAAATTTGTCTTTTAGTTTATGTTATCTGGTAATGATACATTCTAGTTCCTTAACATCTATATAACATTTTAACAATCCCAGATATATTTAAAAATATATTAGCATGCCTTAGAAGAATACTCAATGAAATTAATGATAATTCTCAAACAATATATAATTTTTGTCATTAAAGTTAATTATTTAAAAATTCTTAAAGGGCAGTTTGTCACAGAAATGCAGAACACAATGAGTAGTTTCCATCTGAAGAGTAAGGGTTACAAGGTGTAGGATGATCAGTTTGGTCAGTATATTTGAAAATCTTGTCATATGTATTTTAACGATGGTAAATTGAAACATTTTTAACTTATTCCTCAAGAGCTTCATGTAAGGTATTTTTGGTGGATTTCAGATATTAATGAGACTATCTGTTTTCGATGATCCAGCTTCCATAGAAATAGCTCCAAAAACTCTAGAGTGGGAAGAGGGGCTTCCTTAAAAAAAAAATCTCTCATAACAAGCCTTTGGCGAAGAAAGTTCTGGAAGTGATGATCTCTAGGGGCAGTAGGAAAGATTTGTGCTTTGCTAGCCTTTCTTAAAGATACATTTCAACTTATGTCATGCTTTTTATTTGTGTCTTGTGTTTGCAAGGAATTGAAAAATTTCAATCTTGTTCTTAGTTTCTGTATGAAAGGGAGACATCAAGCTTGTAATTCCCAAGCACTTTCACAATTGATAGCTTTATTTATTTTAACAGCTTTCTAGTCTTTACAAATTTATAGTCTCATTACTAATTGACATATGGATAGGAAATTTTAGGAGGAAAGGCAACGATGCACAGGGAATATCAAGGAACTATATAGTTTTAGTTCTTTGATGGGAAAGACTATAAATCCTCATGTTTATACTCAGAACACAGAGAGTCAGTGATTGTCATCTTAATGCTTTGGCTGTGAAAAGAAAAAAAAAAAGCTTTGATTCTTTGCAGCCTTGATATCATGAGAGACAGAGTAGCATTGGTTAGGAGTCTGAACTTGGAACCAAATTCTAGTCCTATTGTTAGGTGTGTGGCCTTAGGTAAGTGCAATCTAGGTAGGTCTTAGTTTCTATCTTTGAGAAAGGGAATCATCTATTAGAGGACTGTTTTGAAGATACACAATAGACATAAAACGCAGCATACTATTTGACACTAAGTACATGAAAATTAGCGAACTTTTATTATTACTTTCTGTGTTAGGATCTTTAGGTAGTTTTGATACACGTTGCTTTAAGAGGAGGAGGGGTGCCTGGATAGGCTCAGGTCGTGATCTCCTGGTCCCTGAGTTCAAACCTGCATCTGGCTCTGTGCTGACAGCTCAGAGCCTGGAGGCTGCTTCAGAATCTGTGTCTCCCTCGCTCTCTGCTCCTCCCCCACTCACGCTCTGTCTCTGTCTCTCTCAAAAATAAATAAACATTAAAAATTTTAAAATAGAGAGAGGGAGTGGGATAAAGAAAAATGCATTTCTAGTTTCTTGTTGGAATATTTTTCTATCATTTGTATACCAGGGCAGGCATATGGTGTATGGTGGCAAAGAAGAGACGAGCAACATAAGCTATAAAGCCTCTTAAAGTTTTGCTTGATGCCCTAAATTATGAAACTGATTTTTAAAGACTGAGGTGCTGAGAATCCAGTGGTATTCATCTTTCCCTTCGTCACATGTCACTAACATTTAGGATGTCCACAATTTAGAATTCTCTTATCCCTGGTAGATCTTTCAAGCACGTTATTAAGATATTGTCTGATATCTTTTTGAACTGTACACATTATAGATTCCTAAAGTTTTATTTTATGTCATTAATTAAATTATATTTATTTAAATGAAAAGCAGTCAAGAAAACAGAGGCTTTGCATTCAGCAAAAATGAGTTTGTATATGCTCAATAAGCTTTCTGATGCAAAGTATGTTTTTTTTCTCTTTGTAAGATGAGGCTGTTTCCTCGTCACGCCTGATAATACTGTTAGTTTAAATGAGAAAATAAATGCCTTGATTAGTTTGTCATACATGATGTAAATATCCACTTCCTTTCTGCATCCTAGCCCTTTATTGTGAATAAACAGCATTCTTAGAGCAGTGGAGGAGAATAAAATTATCACCTTCAGAGAGCTTATGTATTCGATAGTCTTACCTTTATATATAACTTTCATCTTTTCAAAACACTTTCACATCCTTTTTGCCTTTACTGTAGGTAGCTCTGTAAAGTTTATAGGCTAAATGGAATTATTATACTGATTTCCAGATGAGAAAACAGAAATTTAAGTGAATTAAGCTACTGCAGATTTGCCGAGACGCTCTCGCCTGGAGAAGCCTGCTGCTCCCCAGGCCACAGAGCTTCTCCCCAGGCCTAGGTGGCAAGGCAGCTAGTCGATTAAAATGAGCAGACGTGGTTTGACATTATGGTTCTGACGTTTATCAGTTACATGACTCTGTATGTTATCAGTTACACGTTCTAAGCCTGTGTTTTCCTCTGTAAAATGACAGTCATTGTAATACCTGCCTCATAATATAATTGTCAGATTTCAGTGATAAGAGTTGCCCAATATAATATAGTGATTAATGTTGTTAACTTTAGTGATTTCAATCCCTGTTAGTGTACATTAGTCACCTATACTTAACTCCATACTTTTAGATGCGTGTAGAGGAAAGTAGGTAAGGAGAGCTAATGTAGCTCTCTAGGTAATTTTCAAATTAATAAGATTCTTTAAATATAACCACTCCAACCAATATTAGAGGCTAGGGTTTTATTCTATTATGATTTTTAGGAAACTGGTGAACATGCACGTCTTACAAGAATTTAAGGTGCTCTTGGTTCACACACCCCCTGTGTGTGTGTGATTTTGACTGATAAACAGAAACAACTGAAAATTATGAATAAGTTAACAAAATGTAGATTCTGGTTAGCATTAGTTGTGAATATTCGATTCTATCCAGTTACTACTTTTATCAAAATATTTGAGCAAGTAAAAACGATGGTGGATATTTCCTATGTGTAACATTAAACACAGGACATGTTCATTGTCACTTCTTCCCTGTGGACCAGTTGTCTGCATCTTGCTGCTGGTTGGTTGGTCGCGACGTCATTTTCCTTAAAGTTCCTTCCTCAGCATGAATAAGGGTGGCTCTCTTTGCCTGTTCCTGTTCTGTTGAAAAGGTATCAAAGATTTGAAAAAATCAAATAATTCCTTCTCTAGAGACCACTTACTTTGGGCAATGGAGAGACGCTTTCTAAGGGGGTATATCCACTGACAATAAGTAAAAGTAAGGAAATCTGTAATGAGCTAAAATTTTCTTAGGTCCTAAACTCTTCACTACCTCATATTGTGTTGATTTTTATTAATATAATGCTGCCTCATGTTGCAGTTAGCAGCATGTAAACTCTTTCATGTAGTCTTGCAAGAACGTGGGTCCAAAGTATTCTTTTAAGCAAATCCATGTATTTACAAGATACAGTTATATTGATGATTTTTGATTTGGGACTTTTGATTTGGACCTGAGGTAGAATGCATTGGGTAAAAGTCAAGTGTTTATCTTCAAAATACTTCACCTTTGTTAGAAAGCATCAGAACTTATATCAGGATTTTCTTCTTTATTTATCTCTTTCCTCAAACTTTTAATAGATACCTGTTCTATGCCAATTTCTTGACAATAGCTGAGGTGACAAAGAAAGATAAGGTTTCTATATTGGAAATTACTCATGAGTCCAAAATTCTTTTTTATGGCAGAGGTAGTAGTTAATCTAGGTCAGCTAGGTGATTTTCTTATTATGTTAGCATGTGTAGTGTAGTAGTGGTTTCTGGGTCATTTATAAATATTATTCTGCACCTTGGAACTAGATTTGAATCAAAGTATGTTAAAAGTAGAAATGGTAATTCTAAGAATTGTGAAGAAAACATAAAATTCTCTTGATGGAAGCTGAAAAATAATTATCTTATATCAGATTTAGAATATTGTTGAAAACTGGGTGGTCAAATGAGGAACCAGTGATAGTAACTGTAATGTGAGTTAAAGATCTGTCAAAAGTAATGTTTTTAATCAGATTTAGAAATGATAATTTATATTTTATTTTGCATGATTTTTCTTTTTTTTCCCCCCTCTCTGCCAAAAGCTTTTAAGTTCAGTTGGAACTGATATAGACTATGGAATTGCTGGGTGTCCTTTTTATAAATTAATTCGATATGGGCTATATTATATAATTATTATAAATACTATTTAAGCTTATTACTGATGACATAAGTTACAATTTTTGCAATAGTAAGTTTTATGAAGTAGTTAAGAATGTTATTGTGAATAATTTGAACAAACACATTGGTAGTTCTCTTAAAACGTTAAGACAGATTTTATATAATCTAAACTCTGATTGTTACAGTTGTTCGAGAATTTCATGTGGAAAATTGTAATTGTGTAAAAAAAATTGACATAGGATTGGGGTGCCTGGGTGGCTCAGTCGATTGAGTGTCCAGCTCTTGATTTCAGCTCAGGTCATGATCCCAGGGTCTTGGGATCAAGCCCGATGTTGAGCTCCACACTGGGCGTGGAAATTGCTTGGGACTGTGTCTCTCTTTTCCTGTGCCCCTCGTCTCTGCTCACCATCTTTCTCTCTCTCTCAAATAAAAAAAATATGTAGTTTTAATGAATAGAAAAAATAGAAAATAATTAAAATATGTGTGAATAATAACATTTTAGTATTGTGAATGATTTAAAACTTAAAATGTGGAAAAATTAGAATATAAATTCTTAAGGTCTTTATATTTGCGGTTTAAAAATTCTGATGAAGTTAACTCTTGTATATGGTAATTTTTTTAAACAATGTTTATTTATTTTTGAGAGGGAGAGCTTGAGCAGGGGCGGGGCAGAGAGAGAGGGAATCAGATGATACGAGGTGGGCTCTGTGCTGACAGCAGTGAGCCTGATGTGAGGCTCGTACTCATGAACCCTGAGATCATGACCTGAGCCTAAGTCTGATGTTCAGCCTACTGAGCCATCCATATGGTAATTTTTAACACTACAAAAGGGAATATAATAAATATGGAGTCCTTTTTCCTCCCCCAATTCCACTTCTTTCAGATTATTGCCTTTACGGTTTCCAGAAATTCCAGTATAACATATGCACTGTGCTGTCTGTATCTTGATTGTTTCCAATTTAACAAAAATTGAAGTGCTTCGTTTATCTGCACATTTTCCGTTTCCTTTGTAGTCACTGTATAATATTCCCTTGTTATTTAGCTTTGTCTTTTGTTGATGATATTTTTTCTATTTTTTCTTATCTATTTTGCTCTCACGTGCAAATACATTTGCGAATAGATTTCTGTGAATGGATTAACGGAGTCAAAAGGTGTTTGCATTTAAAATTATGCTAAATGTCCAAAAAAGGTATAAGAATATACAGTCCTACTTAGAGTGTATGGTGTGCCCGTTTTTGCCCAATCTTTTTGGTAGTGTACAATATTACATTTTTTTAATTAATTCATTTTCAAGTTAATTAACATACGGTGTAGCGTTGGCTGTAGGAATAGAACCCAGTGATTTATCTCTTACATATGACACCCAATGCTCATCCTGAAAAGTGCCCTCCTTAATGTTTAACCCACCCCTTCCTCCACAACCCTCAGTTTGTTCTCTGTATTTGAGTCTCTTATGGTTTGCCTCCCTCTCTGTTTTTACCCTACCTCTATGTTTTGAAATGTTTAAATCTTTGCCACTGGCATTTAGTTGCTTAAATTTACAATAATAACTTTTTGCTAATGCTGAAAAGTTTTTTAACATTATTGTTTGCATTTCTGCATGTGTGTATGTATGTGTGTGTGCTTATGAACCTGTTCATAACCTGGTGCCCGATTTTCTATTAGTGGTTCTCTATTACTTATGGAGATATGTATATGTATACATATATATATTAAAGTATCCATATACTTTGTTGGTTTTGTGGCTATTTTTATTTTCCTTTTAACCTGTTTATGATTTTTCAGAGTCAAGATTTCAGTTCATGTTTTTAAGAACACACATACTCTTATATTTTAGTCAAATTTAGAAATTGTTTGTTTTATTGCTTCAGGATTTTTATGCCTTGCTCAGCAAGACTTTTCCCACTTAAAGTTATTTCAAGAAGAACAACTGCTCATTTTTAAAATTAGTATCCCTCTTATTTTGGTTTCATGATTCAGAATAAATCTTTGATTCATCTGGATTTATTTGATAGAAATACTAAAGTAATGATCTTGCTTTAGTTTTTCCTTTATAAAGTTAGCTAATTTTCACAACATACACCAAAAAAATACATTTTTTTCTCTTTCAAATGCCATCAGATTTTCTTCTTGAGTTAATAGTTCTTTAGGGAGTTAAAAACAAACAGGGAGTTTACCCAGAAAATGAAATAAACAAGATTAAAACTCTATTACAGACAAAGGAATGTAAAGTAGTGCAAGGCACTTATTTCCTGAGCAGTGCTATTCTTATAAATTGTGCTTTTGTGTCACTGGGTCTCAGATCAATAAAAGAGGATGTCAGATTTTGAACATTAACTGAGCCCAGAGGGATAAATAAAGGATTTTGTTATGTTTTTTGGCTTGTGTCACAGCACAAATATCCCTTAAATGAACTGCTCATTTTGCATATTTCTTTACCTGCATCAAGGTTTAAGTAATGGGTTATGACTATGACTTGGCTTTTGAATATCACTTTGAAATTAATTCAGTGTAACAATCCATATGTGTTCACAAATAGAGTATTAAAGCCAAGGACTGCAATCCATATGCAATGAAGAAAGGTAAAGGAACTCATATACTCATGGTTTTATTAGCTAATATACAGTTTCATCCTCAATTTGTCCTAAGAACTAGTTATATGGACTCTAAAGCCAAATATCAAGCTGTTTATGATATAAATATTGTTTAAACTGGAAAGCTAAATAAAACACTAAACTGTTACTTGCATCAATAAATACTTTCAGTTTGTCTTATGGTATATGACATGCATGTATATTTTTTGCTAAACATCAAGGAAATTTATAAATCTTTAACCATTGAATTTTGTAGAACTCTGAATTTATTGTGGCCCTATCATGCATTTTCTAATACTTTCTCTTGCCATGGTCATTAAAATGGGAAGATTTTCACTTTCAAGTTAATGAGTTTTTAAAAAATTTTTTCAATGTTTTATTTATTTTTTGAGAGAGTGACAGACAGCGTGAGCAGGGGAGGGTCAGAGAGAGAGGGAGACACAGAATCTGAAACAGGCTCCAGGCTCTGAGCTCTGAGCTAGCTGTCAGCACAGAGCCTGACGTGGGGCTGGAACCCACGAACCGCGTGATCATGACCTGAGCCGAAGTCGGACGCTCAACCGACTGAGCCACCCAGGGCACCCCAAGTTTAATGATTTTATAAAATGTACTGCATTAAATTTCTGAAAGACACTAGTCCTTTGTTTATGTTTTAATATATCTTTTGGTGAATAGAAAAATTATACCTGGAAAAAAATTATACCTGGGTGAAAATAAAAAATAAAAATCAACAACAACCCTTACATCAGTAAAGCCACAGTGTTAATAATTATTTATATTTAAAACATGTAAAATTAAAATAAGATTTAAATTAAATATTTTGTAAATATTGGCTTAGTCTCATGCCTTCCCTTATCTCCTAAAGGCAGAGGAAGGTGATAAGAAAAATCCAGTTGATGCCACTCTACTAAAAATGGATGAAGTACACTAAAGGGTGTACATAATATAGTTCTGGTGTCATAATGGAGCAGAATGAAAGTAGACTAAGGAAGGAAATTTTTCAAGAAGGCTCCATGGAACACAGACCCTGTTGTGTTTCAAGGAATTACTTCTGCTTTTCTTTTGCTGTACTTTCCCTTGTGTCTACATGGCTATTACCATATGTCATAATAGTTTTTGTTTTGATTTAAAACTTCAAAGATTATATTAGCTATTCATTTACTTTTAGTTTTCTTTGAAAATTTGCGTTTCAAAGCACTCAATCATATTTACCTCTGTTTATCTTCATTTTTATTTATTTCTAAGTTCATTCAAGGCTCTTGTATGTCTTAATTTTTGTGAAATGAATCTAATTCAGGAAATATTTATTTAAAGATTTCTCTAACTCTAAACAAAACGAAACAAATGAATAACCAAAAACAGAATAAGACCTGTAAATACGGAGAACAAAGTGGTGGTTGCCAAGTGAAGGGAAGGGAAGTGGCTAGGGGGATGGACACAATGGGTGAACGGGAGTAGGAGATACAGGCCTCCAGTTAATGGAATGGATAAGTCATGGGAATAAAAGCACAGCATAGAGAATACAGTCAGTGACATTGTGATAGTGGTGTATGGGGACAGAGGGTAACTACACTTGTGGTGAACATAGCATAATGTATAGAAAACTGACTGACTATGTTGAGCACCTGACACTAATGTAACATTGGGTCAACTATATTCATATTAAAAAAACTCCAAAATTAATGTAAAAACTTTTCCTAATTATGAAAGTCACAGGTTAAGAAATCAAAAAGAAAAATATCATCACTGTTTTTAGCCAAGAAATAATCACTTGTTAATAGGTATGTGTGTTTTTCCCACTGCTTTTGTACTTGAATTGGGTGACAGCGGAGACATTTGTAAACTTAAATTCATAACTTCATAGTATTCATCCCAATAATATAGTTAATCATTTTCTAATTTTGCTTGAATCCATCTCTTATCCATTATAAAATATTGCTGCAATTGAAAATCCTTCTGCATATGTATTTCTCCTCATTTCTGATGACTGAAGTATAATTACAGGATCAAAGACCCTGAAGAATTTAATTATTTCTGATATACTCTAAGGAAAGTTCATACAAAATTATAATCCTATCAACAACCTATGAAACATCTCACAGACCCTCAATATCATTGTTATCATTTTTTAAATATCCTTATGTATTAGAGAGCCAGAAAAATCTGCTTTATTAATAAAAGTATTTCATGTTCATTACACACTTATGTTTCTTTTTTCACAAATTATTTATTAAGATCTTTTGCCCAGTCTTCTTCGCCATCTTGGTATTTTTTCCCATTGACTTGTATGAGTTATTTCTCCAAGATAATTGTGGCTGGAGAAGATGGGGCCAGGGAGTTGAAGATCTAGTAACTAAATGCTTTGGTCCACATGAGGGCTGTGGTATTTCAGCTTCCTGTCATTGGTTAAAATTATTCAGCTGGCTACACACAACTTAAGGGAGGGCAGACTAATCATCCCTGTGTCCAGAATCTGAAAACTATATACTGGTGAATATTATTAAAGTCAGCTATGGAAACCTATTTCATTATTTGCCCTTTCACATTTGTATACAATTCGTTTTTTAAAGTATCATTTCAAAGAAGTTTTTCAAATCTTCCCCCCCGCCCATCTCCACATGTTTTAAGCTTGTAAAACCATAGAAAGACAGAATGGAAAACAATGTTTCTATCCTTCTGTACCCATCTCTAGTTTCACTCCTTAGACATGACCACTTTTAATGTTTTATCATTTTTCTAGTGGTTAACTCTAATTACTAATGTAATTATATTTTTAATTTTGTATTTCTCTATTGTTTTTCATTCTAATTTATAATAATATGTTTGAATCCCTAGTTGTTATTTCAACACTTACGGGGGCTGCCTTTCAACTGCCTACCTTATGGGTTGATAATGTTTTTTGAGTCAAGATTGAGAAAATCTACATTCTACTCTGTATTTGTAATTAGGTGACTCTATATCCATGTACTTTATAAGCAGGGTTATCCTTAAAGCTAAAAATTAATATGCATTATTTAATAATTATATATAGATGTGTGACCATTCTTTCCTACAGAGCCAAGTACCGTGCTCTTTTTGTGCTTTCCCTTTTACAGCTTTGTTTCTTTCCCGAGTATTTGAAATTCCTAATGTTTCTTTTGTGTTATATGGGTTTAGTATATTTGTAGGCTCTTGCTGTCAAATGTCTAGTTCATGGATTCCAGTCTTTCCAAAGACTTCCTTCCATCCTCCTCATGCAATCTGTGTTGGTTGCTCTTAATCCTTCTTACATCCTGAGATGGCACTGTCTTTTTTTGTGGTTGATCACATATCTTTCTCTTTCTTGACTTGTTTCTTCATATGCATTAAGTCTGTTTTTATTGATCACTTATAATTCCCTTTAAAATAATTTTGTGAAAATAATAATAATAAATAGTAAATGAATATATTATAAACATAATAAATAATAATAAATAAAATAAAACTATTTATCATACATATGTATATATATATATCTTTGGTAGATATTGATTTCTAGGATGAAAATCGCATTTCCTTGGAACTTGAAAGGAATTATACACTTATCTTCTATTGTCAGATGCTGTTGAGAAGTCTAATTCTTATTTTTGTGTGTATTTATTATTTTCTTTCTGGAAACTTTCAGGCTCTTCTTTATCTTTAGTCTCTTAAAATTCACAGTGATATACCTGTATGGAAATTTTTTTCCATCCTACTCAGCACTCTATCTTTTTTAAGTTTATTTATTTATTTTGAAAGAGAGACAGAGTGAGAGCAGGGGAGAGGCAGAAGGAGATAGAGAAAGACAGAATCCCAAGCAGGCCCCATGCTGTCAGTACAGAGACTAACTCATGGCTCAATCCCACAAACCATGAGATTATGACCTGAACCAAAAATTAAGAGTTGGATGCTTAAACAACTGAGCCACCCAGGCACCCCAGCACTCTCTTTGAAAACAGATTCTTCCTTAAGATTTGAGAAATTCTTAGCTATAATACTCAGAGAATTTGCCCTCCTCCACTTAATTATTTCTCTCTAGATGGCTATTTAAGTTTACTTTTTTCCTTCTCATTTAGAATTTATTTAATGTATAATAAGCATTTGAAAGTAAGCCATCTGTCAAATTTCTTCATATTATACTTTTAAAGATTAATTTTACTAGCATAATGCAATTAAAATAAAATATAGCATTTATTTTGCTATATAGAATGTCTAACCAAGTCTGAGGTTGTCTTGAATGATTATATGTACTTAAAGTATCCTAAGCCAGGTCTTCGCTTTTTCCCTTTCTACTCATTGCATGATTATTTAAAATAGAGCTTTTGTGGCATTTTGGAAACCATAGAAAATCACTGGGTAAGAGACACATAATTGTGAGTGATGACGGAAACAATACAAAGATTACACATTAAAATGAGGGAAGCAAATAAGCAGGACACTGTGAGCAATCCAATAAATAATAGATATTTGGCTTGCCCATTTCACATTACTGATTCTTGTGTCATCTTGGTCATTCCCTTTCTTGTATTTAATTATAACTTGTTTTACTTTCCTCTTTGCAACAGTTCCATAAAACCTGTGTATTCAGAGTTTATCCTTGCCATTTCATTCTTTTGAAAGACTATGTGGGCAACATAGTTGAATGTTGTTCATCTTTTTGATATTTCATTTTAGGTATGTGGCCTTTCAATTTTGAATGTGATGATCATGATAAGCTTCATTTCTGGGTTCTTAATTCTAAAAATCAGTCATGTTAAAACTTTACCTGTGGAGGCACCTGGGTGGCTCAGTCAGTTAAGCATCCGACTTCAGCTCAGGTCATGATCTCACAGTTTGTGAGTTTGAGCCCCATGTCAGGCACTGTGCTGACATCTAGGAGCCTGGAGTCTGCTTAGGATTATGTCTCCCTCTCTCTCTCTGCCCCTAACCCACTCGCATTCTGTCTCTGTCTCCCTCAAAAATCAATAAACATTAAAAAAAATTTTAAACTTCACCTGTGTTTTAACAGATACATCACTAATGATCAGACATGAGTACTCAGTAGAGAAAATATTAAATATATCTGAGAGAAGAAAAAAGCTTGGAAGTTTTAGGAATGTTATTTTTTACTGTCAACTTTTCCTTGTTGATAACTTTTCTTAGCTTCAGAAAGTGAAAGTACACTGAACAAATTATACATTACTGGCTGGGAGAAAGTGCAGTTTACTAAATAACTTTTTTATTTTCTTGATGAAAATCAAGAAGATTGATTTGTATACTTACTGATGATAGAGGTACTAGTGAGATTGCTAGTCTCATGTGACTCATCAGAAGACTTTACTACCTCTTCCTTAAAAAGTATCTGTAGTTGATTCTCATTATTCACAGTAGTTAGTTCTATGAAATCCCTGTGAATACCAAATTAGGGAATGCTGAACCATCTCTTCTAGGGAAGTACAGAGTTAGTTTCTTTGCTTACAATGTTTTCATCAACCTGATTGATACGTAACTTTTTTATGTGTATTTCTGTTTCAGACACCTTATTTAATACATATTGTTGATCCACTGACATTGAACACATGTCTGAACAGTTTATATAACACATCCATTTTCTCAGTAAGGCACATTACAGCCTTCTTTTTTTTTTTTTTATAGTTTATTTATTTTTGAAACAGAGAGAGAGACAGAACATGAGTGGGGGAAGGACAGAGAGAGAGGGAGACACAGAATCTGAAACAGGCTCCAGGCTCTGAGCTGTCAGCACAGAGCCCGACCCGGGACTCGAGCTCAGACCACAAGATCATGACCTGCACTGAACACAGAGGCTTACCCGACTGAGTCACCCAGGGGCCCCTATGCTTGGCATTGTAGACAGCAAAATCACCAACAGAACACATAAAACTGGAGAAAACTTGGTACTAAATAAGCTGTACGCAGGCACTTTTTATAACCTGAGAGCTAACTAGAAGGCAGAATGTTGCTCTGTTTGGCCTCGGCAGGGCAGTGTGTGTATTAAGCAGATGCTCTGCGCATTGGTGCCTGACTGCAACTGTGCTGCCAGGATTGATTTGGGGGTTACAGATGAATTTTAATGAGTGGGTGAATTTGCAAATGCAAAATCCACGAATCCTGAAAATCGACTGTATTTGTTTTATTTGAGCCAGTTTTGCAATTCATGGAGCTTTTCTATTACTTTTCTTTTAGTAGTAGTCTGATAAAATTTAAAGAATTTCACCTTGCTTTGAAATGTTTATAATTACCTATGTTGATAAATCATCTTGATTTGAAAGGATAAGAAACTGACACTGGTTTAAACTCTGTGGAGGAAATTGAAGGGAAAAGAAAATGCTTATTTCCACAAATTCAAGTTCATGACGGCACAGCTGAAGGACAAAGCATTTTATTTTATTTTTTCTTTAATGAATGTCCTCTAAATGAGAAAGGTCTAAAACACCAAAGGGCATTAAGCTCCCCTGAGGTGTTTAAGCAATAATTTTTCTATTGTGTTGTCCTAGCTTTTTTCCACTTGTGTTTTGCCAGTCTTTGCACTGGTAAAGTCCAAGTGTTAAAGAAGACAGAGAAACAAGAAGTGCAGATGGCCACTGTGTGTATCTGCATCAGGATGAATATAGACTTCGCAGGGGTTTAACGGAATCTGCGTACCATTCTGCTTCCTTTAAAGGATTTTTCTAGGCACTGAGAAGATTGTGGTGAGGAAGACAGGAAAGGTGTACACACTCATGGAACTGACATTAGAACGGGTTGAGTGAAAATAAACCGATCAACAAACAGAAAAGAGGCAATTACGAGTTGTGCTACATGCTTTAAAAGAACTCGGTAGCCACATGTGGTGGAGGGACTAGATGAAGTCATGTGTTGGATGCACTCTTGGGGGAGGTGAGATCTGAGCAGAAGCCACGCAGACCAGAACCGGCCTGACAGATGAAGGAGGGTGGGCAACCATCCTTGGTAGAAGGAACAAGAAGTCCAAAGGGCTGGGAAGGGAAAAGTCTTGGTGCGATTACTCTTCAGAAAGCCACAGTGGTTGCAGCTTGGGAAGAGAACAAGAGAGTGAGCAAAAGAAGCTGAGAGATCGGTGCCAGAGGCACACAGCACACAGTTCTTTGGAGCCTGTGGTAAGCAGCATATTTGTTAATCTTTGCATATTCAAGATTCACATACATTTCAAACTGGAAGTAAAACAATAAAACAATAAAAAGATCTTACTCCTTTTTAAAAAAAAATTTAATGTTTTTAAAATTTATTTCTGAGAGAGACAGAGAGAGAGAAAGCGCGTGAGCAGGGAAGGGTCAGAGAGAGAAGGAGACACAGAATCTGCAACAGGCTCCAGGCTCTGAGCTGTCAGCACAGATCCCAATGCGGAGCTCGAACCCACAAACCATGAGATCATAACCTGAGCCGAAGTCGGATGTTTAACCGACTGAGCCACCGAGGCGCCCCTAAAAAGATCTTACTCCTTAACAATTTACCTTTATCAGAGTGAATGTCAGCAAAAGTATTCAATTGTAATAAGACGATACTGTTTCCATACTCACAGCATCATTGTAGGAGACAAAATTATTTTTTTTTTATTGGATTTGGATTTGCCTTTGTTTTGGAGGAGGACATCTGTTCAGTATGGACAGTTCCTAGAAATGTCTTAGGCAACAAAGAATTTCTATGGTTACAGGGAATTACTGTCTGTTGTATTGTGAATTGCCCTATATAAATGAGGCTATTGATATTAGGGTTAAGTTGTAATTCAGGATCTTCAAAGTTTGTCCCTTACTTGGTGCTGAAACTATTTTCTGAACTCTTTTGACTTCCAAAATTCTTGATATTGAGAAATAGGAGAACACGAATGGGGAAAGCCTGGCCTTGGGGGCAAGGGAGGGGTCACCATTTCCCTGTTTAGCTCCACAGTCTGAGTCAAAGTTAGTTTCTAGCTGTGAGGATGAAAGAGGTCTGCCCTGAAGCCGTGTTGTTGGCTCCATGAATACTCTCCCCTCTGAAAGCACGTGTGGAGAGAAATGTGGAACTTAATTTGCCCATCTGCTAATCTGTCCTCATTGCCTTCGCCAAAACATGAATCTCCTTGGTTGAAGAAAAGAGCTGCTTAAAAAACACATAATACCAGAAGGGTTGCCATTTTCTAAAAATTTGGTTTTGCCCCATTCTTTTGTCTAATGGACAAAAACGGTCATCTACATAAGTATGAAGTGAGTATTTTCATATTTTTAAAAATGGTAGCAGGCAAACAGTGAAGTTATTGTTTTGGGTCCACTAGGCCTTCTATGGAAGCGATGATCCTCACTGTAATCCCCAAGGTGCACTGCTGACTTTATTTCCAGGTAATTAAGGAGGTATCATATACTTCAGTGTTTATGATGCCAGGTCCAATATACATCTATGGAGTGAACTCTGCTTTCTTTGTGAAAAAACAAACAAACGAAAAAAACAAAACAAAACAAACCCATGACAAACACTCTGCTTTCCTTTCTTTTCTCTTCATCTGGGTGATAACAGACTTGGAGTTACATACCATTCAAAAGAATAGAATCCAACCTAAGAACAGTCCCCTTGAATCTTCTTCTATATGCCTCATTAGGACATTTATGTTGTGTTTATTTATATTTATATTTCATTTATATTTATGTTTTCTGAATGGCTTGAGAACAGGGTTTCCTTGGGGGGAAGCTGTTAAAACTCAGTAACTTGGTAAAACTGAAAGAGAAGAGACTTTGCTGTGTTACTAGAAACTTGATAAGTGAAATGAAATCTAACAATAAAATATCAGGACCTCAGAACCCCGGGATGGATGCCATGCTAAATAGTAAAGGTAATAAATTGGCAGTCCTTGGAGAATGCTTTCTAGGGAGAAAGATTTCAAGATCTCTCCAGATAGTCTATTTATTCACAAAATAACTCTTCTTGACAAGAAGTTTTGTGCTATGTCTAACTTAATTTGTCCTACTGTAATTTAAATATCCTTTCTTTCATTCAAGCCTCCAGAAAGAAACAAAAAATTCTCTGCTTCCTCAGCATGATAGGACTCCATAAACTTAAAGGCAATATATAAACCATTCATTTATTTTCTAAGTAGGGGACTCAACTCAGGCTTCTCACAGCACATGAGTTCATTCTCTGGTTTATTTTTCTCATCACATATGACTTCATTTCTATTTTATTTTATATTAAAAAAAAGAATTGAGGCCTATGAAGGTATAATAGTATTAGTTTCTAGGTAATTTTGCTGATGGTTTAGGCATATATCAAGATAATATATTATTTAATATTGAACACATTCTAATATTACATTTAGGTTTTGAAATACCTACGTCATATTGATGATACTCATTCAAAATGTAGGTTAGGATCTTCCTGATCTTTTTTATTTTTTTTTAATTTTTTAATGTATTATTCTTGTATTGGTTAGGAATCCTAACTCTGCTACTTGCTAGCTACGTAGTCTTGGACAAACTAGGTAGCCTCTCTTGGCTTTAATTACATTATTTGTGAAATATGATACAATAATATTGTCTCTGTAAAAATATTTCATGACATACTAGGGATGTAGAAAATGCTCAGCAAATGCAAGTTTTCTTCCTGAGTACATTTAAGTTTTATATGTATTATTTAAAGCTAATATACTTATTCATAGTGAAATACGACGTTTGTTCAATTTTGTTTTTAATGAACATGTTCTATGATGTGACCATGCTACTTCTAGTTCAGTTTCATACTTTAGTAGTGATATTACTTCCTTCAAACATAAATTATATAATGGGAATCAGATTTATGGAGTTTGGTTTTCCTTTTACAAATTCACTTTGGCATCTATTCAGGATTTACTCTTCTAAAGGACTTTGAGCTGCATATCTTATGATGTCCTCCATAATATCAAATATTGAAATTAAGATGATGTTATCTATAGTTGCTATGCTCTCTGTAGTTTGGTAGGGATTTTTACTTTTGAGATAGGGCTGATTTTTCTCCAAAATATCGAGTAGTCATATTTTTAAATTCGCTATTTCTTAAGTATTTAAAAACATGTTCTCAACCTCCCATAAAAATACATTGTTTCATTTTTAATTTTTCATTTCTGTTTATATTCATCTTGAATTTCTATATTTATATTATACAACTAGTGATAAAAATTGAAAGCTGTTTCTTTTTACAATTATAATTTACAACTGTATTAATTATGCTTTAATTCATTTCCCTTCACTAGTCAATGGGAAGATGTTTCTTGCCTATTCCTTTTATATTGTCTCATCCAGATAGAAGTGAAAGTCTGTAACGCTTGGGACTCATCAGCAAGTTTCTGTTACATGGCTGAAAATTTTGCCTTTTCATAATTAGTAAGTACTTTTCAGGTGTATTTCCTGGGATTCTGTGCCAAACCCTCTGAGGAAACAAACCCAGAGTCACCTTCTCCTGGCATGTTATAGATAGAGTAGGAGAAAAAAGACAAACACACTAAAGATTTGAAGATGGAATACTTATGTCCCTAAATACATGTAGTACGTGGATATAGAAAATGCAAAGATCAGTGTGATTGGTGAAACTGAAAAATACCCTGTATTTGGTGTTAGTGTGGAAATAGAAGAAAGGAGGTCATCGCCATAAGCTGTGACTCAAATTATTAAGATGCTCAGAAACATACCTTGCATGTAGAAGGAAATGAGTAAAGAATGTGAGATGAGGTCCAAAGAATGGCTGTTTTCGACTGTGCAGGCACATACATAATCACTCAGTAGGACTGGACTTGGGCCAGGCAGGCAAAGCAGGTCAACTGAAGCTGAGTGCCGGCTTGACTCTCAGCTGCGTGATTATTCGGGGGAGGTAGGCCACTCGCAGTTCTTGTGGGTCTGGGGAGAAAGCTGAGATCAGTGCTGTCTAACCAGAATGGAGATACAAGTACCATTCTGATTAAAAGGAAATTTCACAGGAATTTACATGCAGGAGGTGGATTTCAGAGAGGGAGTTAGCGAAGCAGGCACCAGCAGAAGCAGATCACCCTGCAGACAGCATCTACTCTTACTGGGAAGAAGCTGTTAGGTTTTGACTCTGGATTACAGGGTGGAGGTGCCTGATCTTTGCTTTTATCACCCGCACTGGGAAATCACCTGTTACTGGTTTATCAGGTTTACACTTTGCCTGGTTTAAAAAGTTCTCCACTAACATTATGTACTCCTTAGATAATAAACTTTCCCTGCCCTGGTCAATAGTCCCTTTCTTCCACAAATATTTTTAGTATCTACTTTGTGCCAGACACTGTGCCAGTGGGTAAGAAACTGCCCTCAAGGGGTCTACAGTCTATGGAGGCAACTTATGAACCTTCAAGGACATTTTAAAGTTTTTGCACACTTCCTAATGGAGTGCCTTCAAACTCTCTTCCAACTATTCAAGAGCTTGGCACCACTTACATATATATAATTCTTGCCAGTCATACCTCACTTAAATGTATTATTTTATTATTCTATCATTTATTCTTTTATTATTAACATTTTATATTATTTATTATGTTCATTATTTTGTATTCTATGTGGTATATATAAAAATTCTTAGATCCATCCTTCAACACAAACTCGAAATTCTCATGCATTGTGAAGCTTCTCTGGAACATTTTAGTCTTCCCTCTCCTAGTGTCCCCAGAACTTAAATCTATTTTACTTATTTCATGAAATTATAGACTCATAGCTGAAAGAGATTTAGTATTACTTATTTAATTATTTCAAAATATGGAGAAATGAAGCCCCCCGATACAAGGTGATTTAGCTTAGGTTAACACAGATGTTTATAGAACGAGCTGAGGTTTGTACCTAGATCTTCTGACTCTTAAATCAGTCAGGTGTCTGACAAAGTGCTGGGGTATAGAAGATACTCAATGGATGATGGCTGATATTCACTGGGTGTGAGTCTTGTTCCTCACTGTAGTTTCTTTAAGAATAGTATGTGCTTTACACTTGCATTGTGTATCCTGGATTAACAGCACAGAACTGAGCCAGTTGTACATGCTAAGCATATGTTTACTGATTAATTATTATTAGAAACCTCTTTCATATTGCCTTCCTATGGAGGAAGTAGAAATCGTGAAAGAGAACCACCATATTAATGTCTTTATTGTGAAGAATATTTATGGTTCTTTAGCCTTGCAGTTGAGCGATGGGCATGTGCTGGATCCATTACTGTAGTAAGAATGAATAGAGATTGTTTATATTGCAAAGAACTGACCTTTGTGATCTGCAAATACCTTTCAAGCTACCATGAAGCAGCCACTCCTTAAATTGGAACTAGTGATTATGGGAATGCCAAAAATCATTGCATCCCCACAAATCAAAGGAAAACGGCTCCCTTTTTGTTAATAGATATTTAAAGCTCCAAGCTTTAAGGCACAAGTTTAACTGCTTCACAGATAAGGAAATATTGTTCCAATGGAAAGTAGAATTAGAAGCTTGAAGCCTCATGTTATTAATGTTTTCCTTGCTGAAGAATCGTCTTTAGTTGATATACATCTGAATTTAAAGCAAATACTGTACTTTATACTAAGGACTTAGGAAAAAATACTGAGCTTTGCTGTATTCTATCATTGGGACAAATGGAGGTTAATTATTGCATCCTGGGGTGATACCTGGAGCAAGGTCAGTTTTCACAGTGAAAGAAATGTTATAATGGTGGGTCTTTCCTTCTCACCTGGGCAATGCATATATTAAATTAATATCTAGAGATCCTTCCTTCTTACACATTCTAAAAAGGATCATATTTAGTTTTGAAGGTTTCAGTGGGCCCAGTCCCTTTTAATGTTTGCAAGTACAGATCTATATAGAAGGCAGAGGTACAAAAATATAAAAATTACATAAACACCTCCACTCCCAAGGCACCTGGGTGGCTCAGTCAGTTGAGTGTCTGACTTGGGCTCAGGTCACGATTTCACGATTCAGGAGTTCCAGCCCCATTTTGGGCTTTGTGCTGATAGCAAGGAACCTGCTCTGGATTCTCTGTCCCTGTCTCTCATGGTCCCTCCCCTACCCTCTCAAAACTAAATAAACACTAAACAAATTTTTTAAATAACCCACCATTAAATCAAGAAGGCCTTCTTGAAAAGAAAATAAATAAGGAAAACATTCTAATAGCTGATACACAATAAAAATGTTTTCTCCATATCGTTTTACAAAAAAAACTCAATCTTTATAACTTATCCCCAAAACAAAATCATCCCCAACATACTTCATGATCCCAGGGGACATGTTAAGACATCAGCACATTTACCAGAAAAAAGCTAAGGAGAGTGCTTCACACTATCCAGCTATATTTACTTTTCTTCCTCTTGATCTCTGTTTCTGTCCCATCCCTTAAATTTTCATTTCACCTTTTTTTTTTTTTAGAAGATGCGTAGTGTGAAGGAGGATAACCTTAGAAAGATCAACAAAAACTTAATTCCTAAATTACCTGGATTTGATGCATTATGGCACCTATCAAAAAGCCTTATATATCTTCCAGTTTTATACTTAGAAATGTCATCTTAAATATAGGAATGCAGTATAACAACTAGGAGAAAAAGTTAAACTCATGTCATTGCACTGAGAGATATGGAGAATCATAGAAAAGATAGATGCCATGGAAATGTCTTAAAAATATTTAAAGCCTTTGAAAACCATTTTCTGACAGGGTGACTTATAATAAGAGAAGTAATGTCATCCTAGGATTCTGGGAAGGGCAGAACCAAAACAATATGAATTCCTAGCTAGCATTTTTGTTCTGTTTTGTGTTTTTAGAAAATTTCTTTCAGTCCATTCATTCACTTAATTTTTTCATTGGATTCTGTTTAATTAAAATCTCTACCTTATGAGTTATTTTATTCCTGTATTACTTTTTTATTTTATTTTTCTTGGCCCTGACAGCCTGCTGATGTCCACTATTAATGCTGATATTATGAATGGCTTGTGAAGCCAGTGTAGATGCATATCTTTTTTTTTTTTAATATTTTTATTTATTTCTAGGAGAGAGAGAGAAAGACAGCGTGAGCAGGGGAGGGTCAGAGAGAGAGGGAGATACAGACTCTGAAATAGGCTCCAGGCTCTGAGCTGGCAGTCAGCACAGAGCCCGATGCGGGGCTCGAATCCATGAACCACGAGATCATGACCTGAGCGAAAGTCGGACGCTTAACCGACTAAGCCACCCAGGCGCCCCGCATATCTTTTAATAAAGAAGAATAAGTAGAGCTGAATGCTCTTCCAGCAATACTGCTAACAGTGGAAACCAGCACAATAAAATGCCCATTTTTGAATACTATTTTTTTTGTTTCATGTAATTGTAGATCTGAAAATGCAGGGGAAGATTGATCTTCATTCATTCATTCATCTTAAGAGCAACACAATCAGTTGTATAATTAGGGCAAAAGTCTTATATACTAGTCCAGTGATTCTCAAAGTGTTGTCTGAGGAACTTGGATTCTTGATACCCTATAAGAGGGTCCATGAAGTCTAAATTACTTTCATAATAATGTCATGATATTGTCTTCCCGCATTGTTTACTTTGTACTGATGGGGCAAAACATCCATTCGAATGAACGAAGGCAGTGTTACCACACTGTACTAAGTAGCCACTACATTCATCACTATCACACACTCACACACACACATAAAAGGTTTGCTCAAGAATGTCTATCATAAAGCAACAAGAAATGTTAATTCTGCTGAAAGTAAGTTCATCAGTAGACATCTTTTTGTATTCTGTGAAATTAAGTGAAGGGAATGTGTGAAGCACCTGGTTATGTGTTTATTTCATAGGCCACCTCCTTAGTTGAAAGAGCAAATGACAAACTAGGGTTACTCAGATTTGGGAATTTCACCAGCGGTTTCTAGAAAAGAACAAAGTAAGTCTGTCATTTTAAGGGAAAACAAATGACGGTTTGGAGTGCCAATTACAAGATATAAGCTTTTATGTAAAAACTCAAATTTTGGAAAATTCATATCTGTCACTATGAGTTTGTCATCTTCTCAATAATTAAAGGCTTCTCAGGTAAGATTAATGATAATATTAAAGATTGCAATATTTTGATATTACATAATGAGATTTATCAACATTTGGAAGATTTGCTTAATTTATTGATTCATATTTTCCAAATGATCAATGTTTAATATTACAGAACTGTGCGTGGGTAAAAGATCCAAAGCACAGTATAGACCAGTGTATTTTAATGGAACAAAGTTCCAAAAGTTCATTTATATGGTTTTAGATTCCACATTACAACTAACCTTTCAGAAACTATCAGTTACCAGGGCGCCTGCGTGGCCCAGTCAGTTAAATGTCTGACTTTGGCTCAGGTCATGATCTCACAGTTTGTGAGTTCAAGCCCCACGTTGGGCTCTGTGCTGACAATTCAGAGCCTGGAGCCTGCTTCAGATTCTGTGTCTCCCTCTCTCTTCGCCTCTCCCCCACTCACACTCTGCCTTTGTCTCTCAAAAATGAATAAATGGTAAAAAAAAATTTTTTTAAAGAAAGTTTTGTTATTGAGGAAAAAAGTTACAACAGTCTACTGATGATTTTGGGACAATTAGATAGTTATTTGGAAAAGATAACATAAGCTTCCTACTTTCTATTTGTAGCTTACACACACATAGAAATCTTTTTACAGTCTAGAAATGGAGGTAGTCTTTTGTAGCATATATATAAAGAGGATGAGGCATCAAGAAAAAGGTTAGTAGATTTGATGACATAAAACTTAAAAAAAACCTTCATATTACTCATTTGAAAAATTAAAAGAAAAACAGACTGAGACAATGTCTCTAATACATGCAGTTGACAAATAGTTCATATCCATAGCACATAATGTCTGTAAAAAGCTCCTACAAGTCAGTAAGTAAAAGGCAAACAACTCAACATAAGAAATGTTAAAGACCAGGAAATACAATAATAAGAGATCCATATTTTCAGTCAACATATGAGAAATTTGTCACAATGACAACATTATAACATGGTCCCGTTCAGAGTTGAGGGCGTTTCAAAGACTGTCATGCCTAGTTGGAATGATTTTAACGTGGTCATATGTGTGTGCCTAACCTAGAAATTCCATATCTAGTGATTTATCCTTGGGATATTCATATCTGTGCTCAAAGATATAAATAAAGGATGTTCATTTTCTTCAATGGTGAAAATTTGGAAGCAAGTTAAATGGTTATAAGTCATGAATTAATTAACAAAATGATAAGTCAATTTGACAAATTTTTGTACAGTCATGATAATATAAGTAGTTTTGTATACAGTGAGAAGAAATATCATTATATGTTAAATATAGAATACTGTGGTTATTTTTGTAAAAACTGTATGTGTGTGTGTGCATATAATATTTGTCTATATGCATTTATAAAAAGTCCTTGGAAGATACACGCCAAACTAGGGGCGCCTGGGTGGCTCAGTCGGTTAAGTGTCTGACTTCGGCTCAGGTCATGATCTCATGGTTCATGGGTTCGAGCCCCGCATCGGGTTCTGTGCTGAGAGCTCAGAGCCTGGATCCTGTTTCAGATTCTGTTTGCCTCTCTCTCCGCCCCTCCCCAACTCGTGCTCTGTCTCTCTCTGTCTCAAAAAAAAAAAAAAAAAGATACACAGCAAACTATTGAGAATTACTTTACATCAGTGATGTGGTTATGAGATTTTCACTTTCTTTTCTGTTTGATTTATGTCAAGTTCAGTGTTAATTAAATTGAATTTTCCGAGTGTGATTTCCCCTAGTTTCAGTTATAAAATCTTTCATTATTGTCATACAGGAGAGTGAGGAAGTGTCAACCAGTTTACAGGGGCAGCTCTTCAATTATAAGACATTGATTACTTAAAAGGAGGGAAGAGCTCACAGACCTTTTACTCCCTAAAACTCAAAAGGCCCGGTGTGACCATAATTTAAGAATTAATTTCTGGGGAACCTGAGTGAGTCAGTCAGTTAAGCATCCAACTCTTGATTTCGGGTCATGATCTCAAGATTCGTGGAGTTCAGCCCCACGTCAGGCTCTGTACTGACAGTGGGGAGTCTGCTTGGGATCCTCTCTCATTCTCTCTGCCTCTCTCTCTCTCTTTCTCTCTCTCTCTCACTCAAAATAAATAAATAAACTTTAAAAAGAAGAATTAACACTTGGTGTCATATGTAAGAGATGAATCATTGGGTTCTACTCCTGAAGCCAAGACTACACTGTATGCTAACTAACTAGAATCTAAATTTTAAAAAATAATAAAAATAATTAATTTCTATCTCAAGTCAGTAATTTGGGTTGTATCCGTCTTGTGAGCTGTTTGTATTCTTTGAATTTCACTAGGAGAACCATATTCAATGTGTTTAATTATATTTACCACTAATACTTTCTTATTGTAAAATTTAAGAAAAAATGGGAAGGAAAGAAAGAAAGAGTATGAGCATTGTACAGGCAGTATGTGACTTACCAAATAATTATAAGCCGGCAGGAGCTACAGCTCCAGAGATGCATGAATTAGTTAAACAAATGATAGCAAATCAATCTGACAGATTTTTGTACAGCCATGGAAGTATATATAGTTTTATATACAGTGAAATTTCATGATATATGGAGTGTAAAATATTGTGGTTATTTTTTATAAAAATACCGTGTGTGTATAATACATTGTCTGTATACAATAATCTGGAATATGGACACTGAGCGGGAAGAAATTAAGCTGGATCTGGGACAACAATTAGGATTTAGTTCAGAGACAAATCTTGGACATCCTGAAATAGATTCTGGAAATAACAGAGAAATTATCAGCAACTCTCCTATTCACTTGTGAAATATTTTCCGTTATATTTGATGAATTAAAAGGGTTTGCTATAATGTTCCTGATAATGTTGTTACCTTCTGAGTTTTTAAATATCTTGCCTTATGAATAAATGAATAAAAGCTAAACCATTATCCAGGCAGGTAATTAGCATTTAAAGACATATTTTCCCCTTCATTTTATGCATTTTTATTATCATATCAGCAATTCTTTAAAAGCTTGTGTGAGGGAACTAAAAGAAATTTTTATGCATCTACTATCAGCTGTTAGCTTCCTTTTTCCTTACGGAAACACTGCTGTGGGTCTAGTTACCTTTGACCTTTGTTTTATGAATGAGGAGACTGAGGCACAGGAAGGTTAATGTCACATGCTGTAGAAGAACTGAGATTGGATCCATCATTCCTTCACCCCAGGCCCTACGGTCTTTTTACTGTGCTATACTGCTATCGAATATATCTTGTGTTTCCTTCTTTCCAATGTTTAATCGCTCTCTGAGGTTGTTATTTGTTCACAGAATTTATTTTGCTCTTTCACATCACTGAAGGCAGATTTTTATCTTTAGTGCTTTGGAGCCTGAAAGCGTGAATGTGTCTTAAAAATGTAAGTCTATCTGCTTACCAAGATCAATGAACCCTTGACTGCATTCTCTAAATATTATTTATGGTAGATGTTTGGATTGTCTCCTTGACAGAAACACAAGAAATAACAATGTGAAAAGCAATGAATTTGTAAAAATCTACAGGATTCATTTCAAAAACTATCATTTGTCTTAATGCCTCAGCTTTACTTGTGAGACCAGAATACGATGTTTTGTTTTGTTTTGTTTTTAGTATTGGTCTTTTAATCTGAAAAACTATGACGATAATGCTTTTGAATAAAATGATAACTATAGAAGCAAACTAAATTTTCTACTATCCATAATTTTATCCAGTGCAATTGAAGAGTATGAAAAGCAAATTGTTATGGCCTCTTGCTGACTAAACCTCAGTATCACTGATTCTTGAAAAGTTATCAAGTTTCCAGTGGTTCTGAAGCAGAAAGAAACAAAGAAACTTTAGAAGATAAAGAACTACAGGGAAGGGGGAAAGAAACCCTTTAGATTACTTTCACTAGGGTTTACAAATTATTGGGCCCCAAATTATGGCCCAGCACACTGGGAAAGGAGAACTCTGTCATTCTAGTGAAGCTTTCCTGAATAAGTCACTCTATCCCTTTACATGTCACTTTCCTTAACCTTGACAAATTGGGTTGGTCCAGATGACCAATGAGTCCATCGTTCTGTAGGTAGATTATTTTACAGGCCATTTGGTGCTTCAAGGTGATATGAACCGTACGTTCCATTCATCCCATATGCTAGAGGAAGAAGAAAGCATTAAAGTAATTTACGAGAAGAATGTCATGATATGCTTCTGTTCCCTGTTCTCTTTATTTTAATACTACATGATCTTCCTTGTCTGTTTTGCTTACTACCAGTTCTTCCACTGCTATCTCTATTTGTGAATGTACCTGATACAGACACATGTCTCTAACTCCTTGTGTTACTCCACACTTGTATTTCCAGTTGTCACTTAAATTTGATTAGAACTTAACACATTTAAAAAGGATTGCTTACATCCCACTGCCAGATAATACCCTTAAGCCTGCATTTTCTTTCATATAACTTCACTTAAGATTGTCTTTGTTTATAGTTATACTTTTTTATGTCTCCTTCTTGCTCACAAACACCCCTCTCTTACTAATATTTTTGAATACTTGCACAATTCTGTCATTTCTATCTCAAAATTGAAGATTACTCCTCATTCTTATTCTAACTATTGTGGCCACAACTGTGTCATATTTTTGTTACAAACGAGTGTTCACTGTCTTTGTGTTCAGTCTTTCTTCCTTATAATGTGTTCTGCACACTTTATTTTCCTAATGTACATATTTGATTATGTCCTGCTCCTTTCCGAAGCGATCTGTGGCCTTTCATTATTTCATATAGAAAACGATACAATATTCTCAGTCTAGACTTTTCAGGCTCTTCACTTTTTGGCCTCATTCTTCTATTCTAACTCTCTCCTAGACATATTGTTGTTCAGTCATATCAGACAGGCTACCATTTTTAAATTCATACGACTAATTACATATAGATTTGGCTTTGTGTAAAAAAGACCCCATATAACTGTGACTTAAGCAGTATAAATGTTTAATTCTCTGTCACATAAAAACTCAGATACAGATGGAAGAGCTGATCTGATCTGATCAATCCATTCCATGTGGTCATTTAGGAACCCAGACTCTATACCACCTGAAGCATTTTGCTCCTTTCAGCATGATCAATGGTAACTCAGTACTATGGCTCCATTTGCAGTAGCATGAAAGAAGAAGTGAGGAAGAACATGTCCTCTGCATTTGAAACATATTCTGGAATTTGCACAGATCATGTCTTCTTACATGCCATTGGCCAGAACTTAGTAGCACTTATTAACCTGATCGTACTAGTTGCATAGAAGGCTACAAAATGTGATCTTGGTACTAGCTAAATACATGCATAGTTAAAATTGCTAATACAATGGAAGAAAGGGAAAACCAGATAAGTGGTGGCCGGGAGTCTTTCTCACACTCCATGAGTTGTTGATGGTGGTCTTCTGCTCCTCTTCATCCTCTTCCTTCCTTCCCCCTTCTTCCCTTCTCTTTCTCCACTTCTCTCTTCTTCCTCCTCCTCTCTCACCTCCTGGCCCTTCTCTCCTGAGCTCCATGGCTTTTCTTTTCTTTTTGTTTTTAAGTTTATTTATTTATTTTGAGAGAGAGAGAACATGAGCAGGAGAGGGGAAGAGAGAGAGGGAAAGAGAGGGAATCCCAAGCAGACTCTGTGTTGTCAGCACAGAACCCCACGTGGAGGTTGAACCCACGTACTGTGAATACATGACCTGAGGCTGAAATCAAGAGTTGGGTACTTAACCAGGTGTCTGTCTGTGGCTGTTTTGGTTTTTTTTTTTATTATTTTTTTTAATGTTTTATTTATTTCTAGGAGAGAGAGAGAGACAGCGTGAGCAGGGGAGGGTCAGAGAGAGAGGGAGTCACAGACTCTGAAACAGGCTCCAGGCTCTGAGCTGGCAGTCAGCACAGAGCCCGACGCGGGGCTCGAACCCACGAACCGCGAGTTCACGACCTAAGCGAAAGTCGGACGCTTAACCGACTAAGCCACCCAGGCGCCCGTTTTTTTTTTTTTTTTAAATAATTTTCTTTGTTGAGATAGCCTTTCCTTTAGTTCTACCTCTATTGTTGAAATTCTTATTCATTGTTCAAATCCGCATCAATACCATGCTGTTCAAGATTCTGTAATTTGTAAATCAATACATTTTCCTCTTGATTTCCTTTTGTATATAATGCACTTTAATACCTAATATACTGGTTTTCATCTTTAAGTTTTCAGAATGTGGGCATGTGCTAAATCTTATTCATAGCTTAGTTCTATAATATTTATCTACATTGCTTGCTCTATAGATATTAATATTTGAGAAGTAAATATTTTGGCATCTAATATGCTCTAGGTGCTATAGGACTCAGAAGTTAAGTAACTTGATTAAAATTCTTTAGCTGGTAAATTGTGGGGAAATATTCTAATTCACCAAATGATAAGCTTACCATAGTCAGTTTGCTGAAAGACAACCTACGGAAATGAGATTGGTTGAGTTATTGAGGTTCTTCCTTTTAAAAAGTTTGTATTTCCTAGAGCTTCATAGCATTTCATTTGCTTCATGTTTTTCCAGTCCAGCTTGATTGAAAAAAATTTTTTATGTCTTTACATTGTTCTTGTATTTACTATTTTTATGAAGGTATGTGTCTTTTCTATAAAAGCAGTGTATTATCTTGTACCTTTTGCCCACCTGTCTCACTCATGTTCCTGATTTGGCCTTTGAATCAGTTTTTGCATCAGACTCTGGAAGACCTGGGTTTTGATAAGACTCCAAAAAGTTATTTTCTTCTTTCCATTGTACCATTCTGCCTCATTGATTATGTGTTCAAAAGTCTTGCTGAAGTAATTGGAAACCTCTTGTTAGGAAATGCAGCATAATTTATCCATGTTAAAGAATAATCTTTTAATAACTTGTTAATTTTTTGTGACCAAAGATAATGTCAATAATTTGGTTCTAACTTAGAGACCAATATAAATATCAAACTTGTCTGAGTCAAAATGTTCCATTGCAGAGGGGGGCTCATTTGTGATCTTCACAAATAAGGAGATCTTGTGAACATATTATCTAAATCTTCATATGGAAGTTTAAAGAAAACAACCATGAGTTTTAATCAGTAGAGCCAGAGGCTATTATTTCTCATCCCTTAATAGCTTTTTGTGCCCATATGTTTCTCAAATAATAGTAACTTTGGCTATTGGATGGGCTCTGACTTTAAATCCAGGCCTGTACCAGTTTCTAGGCCAATCATAACAGAGCTATCAGCAAGATCCTTACTTTTGCTAAGCCAGTTGGTGGACTTCCAACAAAGTTATCTTGCTTATCATATCTGATACTTTAAGGGTGTCAAGAATGAACCCCAAGTGCCCATGTGGTTTCTGAGCTATAGTCTAGCCTTTTTCTAAACTTTGCCCCTAATTTTGACCTAATTCACTAGACTAGAATCTATTTTAATTACCATTCAATTGACTCCCTTTTGTCTCAACTCCAAACAAACATTTTGGTATATATTGGTGTTTCACTGACTATCAGAGACACAATATACCCTCGTTTAGGTCCGTCTTTAGGTCAGTCTTCCTCGTTAGCCTTCTCTCCTTTAACCTCTCAAAAAAAGCTCAGTGCAAAGATACAGAAACGACCATAAAAACTTCTTAGGAAAATCTTTCCATTTTAATTTCCCATTTATGTTATACTTCATATAAATGATTCATCACGGATCAAAGTTATTTATGTTGGATGAGAAAAAAGACATACAAAGCCAAATTTCCAACAGCAGCCAAGTTACACTAATGTATACAAGACAGGAAATGTAAACTCTTATTTATTCAGCCCACAGTAGTTACCACATACTTACTTAAAATGTGACTTTTCTGGTTGTCATTTAAATTTGTCAAGGTCAACTAAGAATAGCAAGGTTCTCATAAACTAGGTCACAATCTTACACAGTTATTTCCTTGGCATGGAGAAGCAGAAAATATACCATGTTAAGTGCTTCAGTTCAAAATAGTTGATGTTACACTCTTGTATCTTCCAAGGCATCTTCTTTTCTGCGTTTCATTCCCTGGTGAATACCCAAAGCAATAAGCAGACATTAACATTTTACAGTGACAGTGACTGTTTCATATTGCTTTACAGAAATGATAAATATTTAGACTGTTCCAAATGAGATAATTTCTACTTTTTGGATATCTCCATTTGGAGAGTTGTCTCTGTAGTGGTTCAAGTATTTTATATAAGTGATTTAAGAGCTTAATACACCAAATAATCCATTCGCATTCGTGTTCCTATTTAAAGAATGCAGACCTCATGTATTATAATTTTATTCCATTTTATTGGAGTTAATTCAGAAAATATGGCCAACCAGGTGGCATCCAAGAATTTTGCTACTTCTGAAGAGATTAGCATATAAACACATCATAACATATGGTTAAAGGTTCATTTACAGGTGTGACAGCTTCTGTATCTTGTTGCCCTAAATCAATTGAATAGTCAGTGTGTTGGGCTAGCTTCCTTAGAAGAGGTATTTAGCTGTTTAAAAAACTATGCCTACATGGTACGGATTGTGTATCTATTACAATTACAATAAATTCAATAGATCTGTTGTTTCACTAGGGATTAATGAGGTGAAATTACCTTCTCCAGGAAAGTCAAGGTCATAGATGCTGATCTTTCTGGTGGGAATTGCCACCCAAAATGCCTTGAATCATTAAGTTTAACTTTATTATTTGTTCTAATATTTTCTTTTCTTTGCACTTTTGATATTTACTATTAGTTACAAGAAAAGGAAATATTATCATCTCTTTCAGTGGCAAAATGTATTAACAAAGGAATATAGAATTTTAATGATTGTTAATAGAAATATCTGAGTTTAATACCATAAATCCAAGGACCACTTCAGAAAATATAACATGTATTGTTTTATTATTATTATTATTATTATTATTTTATTTGAGAGAGAGAGACAGCACACAGCAGGGTAGAGAGAGAGGGGGGAGAGAGAGAGAGAGAGAGAGGAAATTAAGCAGGCCCCACACTCAGTGCAGAGTGCAGAGTCTGATGCAGGTCTTGATTCCATGACCTGGGGATCATGACCTGAGCTGAAATCAAGCCTCAGTTCAGTTGAAATCAGTTCCACCAACTGAGCCACTCAGGCACCCCTCATATGTTGGTTTTTGGAACTGCAGGTAGGTTTATGAATAAAAAAAAAAAGAAAAGAAAAGAAAAGAAAAGATTATGAGATGTATTTGTTTTCTGTTGCTACTGTGCTACTGTAACAAGTTACCCAGACTTCACGGTTTAGACATTCCCAATTTCTTATGGTTCTGTAGGTCAGAATCTGAATTCAGTCTCAGTGAAGTAAAATCAAGGGCATTAGCGGGGTTGCATTCATTTTTGGAGGTGCTTGGGGAAAATTTATTTCCTCACCTTGTGCATCTTCTGGAGTCCACCTGTATTCCTCTGCGGATGCCCTTCCATCTCAACTCGAGCAGTGGCAGGTCAAGTCCTTCTTGAATTCTTTTTGTATTTTTCAGATTGTGTCCTGCTGGTGCCTTCCTTCCTTTGCATTTCTCATCCACTTATAAGCCCTTTGTAATTAAACTGGAATATCCGATTAATTCAGGAAAATCTCCCCATCTCAAAATCAGATGATTAGCAAGCAACCTTAAATCCATCTGCAATCTTAATTCCTCTTACCATATTCATAGACTCCAGGAATTCGGAAATGGGAATCTCTGAGGGCCCATTATTCTGCCTACCACAGGTGATGGAGATATTTTAAAAAAGAACAAAAAAGTAGGAAGGTGTGAAGGGGCAAAGACAGTTAGTCAAGAAAGCAGGTCTCTAGTACCAGCTTTGCAGCCAAATAGTAAAGAAACTCAGAAAAGCTATTCAGTTTTCCTCTTTCACAGTTTATCATTTCAATAAATTAGTAATAAATACAGCCTACTAAGAAACTCTGATATACTATTCACATTTTTACATGTATTATCTCATTTAACTCTCAAACCAACACTACCCCACTTGGTAGATAATCACACTGAGGCACACAGAGCTCATGCAACATTTTCGTGATCACTCAGCAGTAAGTGGAGAGGCATGGTTGCATTCATAAAGTCAGACATAACTTGGAATTTTTACCATTAGGCATATTGCCCTCACTGAAATGGGATGGTGATAATTTATCTTCTCATTTATTTATTAGTTAAACCAGTCAATAAATGTCAATTGGGCACCCACTGGCAGATCCGAAAATCTGGTAGGCATTGGAAATATCCTGGTAAATAACCAAAACATAGGTTCTGTCTCTGTGAATTAGAATATAGGTAAGATGAAATATAGACATCGTTACTGTTCTATCATAAACCAGCCCAAAACTTGGTGACTTCAAACAACAATTATGTCATTATCTCTTAGGATTTTATAAGTTTACTGGTATCAGCTGGGCAATTCCTCTGTCCCCATAATAATTCAGTTGGGTTTCATGCTGCTAGAAAATCCAGATGGCTCACTTTTATGACTTGGAGTTGATGCTGGCTGTTGGTTGGGAGCACCATGTGACGTGGGCTTCTGACTGCATGATGGCTACATTCCAAGGAGTGTCCCATGAATGAACATTTCAAGAGGCAGTCAACAGAATGTGCAGCCTTCTTTAAGACTAGGTCAGGGACTCATACAACATCACTTCTGCTGTGTTCTTTTGGTTAAGCAGCCACAGAGCATGTTCATATTCAAGAGAAGGATATACTTAGATCTTTTATGGGAACAGTTACCAAGAACTTGTGGCCAACTGTGGTCCATCATTGACTAGAACATAGAAAGTAAGCGAGAGAGTTTTATGAGGAAATCAATGACTAAGTCACAGGAGGAGTCATAAGGATTTGGGAATCTAAAATTCCTGTAACAGGAAGACTTTGAACAATTTTAAGCAAGGCAATTTAACCATAATTCAGAATTAAATCATGAATAAGATCACTGTGGCTATAATATGGAGAATGGAGTAAAATTCTAGCATAATAATGATGATGACTTGGACCAGGAAGGTAAATAGGCATGAAGGGAAGTCAGATTTGGATGATATTTAGAAGACATATTTGACAAGGCATGGTGATTCATCCTAGGTTGAAGATGAGGTAGAAGGAAGTAAGGATATGCATTCTATCCTTAAGAATGGTAGCTCTTGAATTAGCACACGATGGAAGAAAAGAAGGTTCTGAAGGAGGAATGATGAGCTCAGTTTTAGAATCATTTATTGAACTTAAAGTCCTTTGAAATGTGAAACCGAAGTTGTCTAGAAGCCAATTGGATATATGGTGTGGGAATCAGGAGTAAGAGTTAGATTGGAGAGAGAGATTTTGCAGTGTTCTCTATGGGCATAATTGAAGGTGTGATTATGAATGAAGGTACCTAAAGAGAATGTGGTTAGAAAGAAAAAGTATGCTTAGGACAGAATTCTAAGGAACAGCAACATTAAATGGTCCGAGAGAAAGTCAGAAGAGACAGAAGAAGCATTTAGAGAGGTGGGAAAATGCTTAGAGGGAGGTGGGGAAAATGCTTATGACAATAAAAGCAATTTCAAACAGATTGTAAGGATCTGTCTGGTGTGTTGTTGAGAGATTAAGGAAGAGGGAATGTGATCAACAGGTTTATGAGATGGAAAAACAGGACAGTTGGAGACCTTAGAAATGTGTTCAGTAAGGTTTCCTAGACTCCTTCTGATATGCTAATGAAGGATTGGAAGTGGGCAACTGGAGTGTAGCCTATGAATTCATTTGAAGATATTTGGCTGTAAGTGAAGAGTGTGGGTGATGGGAGTCTGAGATGTTGAGTAAGATTGGTTTTGTTTTTGTTTTTATCTTTTTAAAAAAAAATAATGTTTATTTTTAAGAGAGAGATAGAGAGAGAGAACGTGACTGGGGGAGGGACAGAGAGAGAGGGAGGCACAGAATCCAAGGCGGGCTCCAGTCTCTGAGCTGTCAGGACAGAGTGCAACACTGGGGTCGAACCCAGGATCCATGAAATCATTACCTACGCTGAAGTCAGACACTTCACCCACTGAGCCACCCAGGTGCCCTTGTCTTTGTTTTTTTAAGTTGAGAGACATGAATGGAAGGAACCAGAATTAAAAAAAAAGGGTGGGGGGAATCTAGGTGAAAGAGGATGCTAGTTTTATGCTAAAAGTATTGTTTTTAATCTTTTAAATCTTAAGTGTGGAAATGCCGTGAAAAACAGCATTGCTAATATTCTAAGAGGTTATTCCAAGCATTTTGTCATCAAAGACCTATCATTTGCTTCTGATATTCATATCATTCTAATTAATATGAATAGCATTTTATGTATTTATTTATTTAAAGATTTGATTTATTTCTGAGAGAGAGAAAGAGAAAGTGGGGAAAGGGGAGACAGGGGCGGGGTGGGGGGACAGAAGATGGGAAGTGGCCCCACGGTGATAGCAGTGAGCCCCATGCTGGGCTCAAACCCACGAATCCCTTGGGATCATGACCTGAGCCAAAGTCTGACACTCAACTGACTGAGCCACCCAGCTGGCCCCAAAAATAGCATTTAAAATTTTGTATACTAAAATTTCAAGATATGAAGATGCCACTGACTTAGAAAATATACGAGTGGTCAGGGCTTTTTCTTTTTCTTTTTCCTTTCTTTCTTTAGAGCTTTTGAGTTAAGAAATGGACATAGTGCATTTTGCATTGGGGTTTTTTTTCCAGTGCCATTTGTGAGAGTAGAGAACTATCTCCAAATCAGAACTTTTTAACTTTAGAAACACTTTTTTAAAATTCTTCTTGATATGGCTGCATAACAAGTTTCTGGATTCCTTTGAAATTTTAGGACTTTGAAATTGAAACTGTCTCAACTCTTGAATTTTTTATCTAACGCATTTAAAAGAACTCTTTGTCTGGAAAGTCAAAGTGTTGAAAAGAGAAATGATCAAAGTTTCTAAAACTTGGAAGAGAATAAACAGGAACTCATTCACCAAATTTCATAATATTACAATTAGAAGACACCCTTGAAACACAAAGGAAGAGGTTAGGGAAAATCAAAAGAAATACTACTTTAAACAGTCTGTTTTAAATTAATGAAATATTAACCTAAGAGGCAAGACAGTGTGCAAATACAAATAGATTAAAGGGGATTTATGAACAAGATAGGTCTTTAGTAGTTTTTGAATTGTTCAAGGTTATAGTGAACATTTGGCATATGGCTTCACATGATTTCACAAAATTGTTCTTCCACATGACTCTCAGATAACAAATTACATATGGCCTAAGGAGAAGTGTGGTCTTTCTAGTATGGGACTGGTATTTCATATGTTTTCATGTCTTAGAATTTAATAGTATATTACTGAAATAAGTAGGCCCACTGTCTATGTTATAACCTCATTTCTGTGGCTTATTAAATGTGTGTTGTTGGGCAGATTACTTCACCTAGCTATGTCTCAATGCCCTCATAGTGAAAATAAAAGGTCTCCCTTATAATACTTTTATGAAATATTAAAATAGGTGTATTAACATAAGTAAAGAACTTGATGTCGTTGTTGTTGTTATGCCAAGCTACTGTAGTACCGGTTTTGTTGAAATGGCATTTTAAGTAAAATCCAAAGCAATTTTAAACTGAACTCAATACTTCTACTTATATTACTAGGGGACAGTGCTAATACTCCGGGAAAACATTTCTTTTCTAAAAAAATACAGTTTGTTTTGTGAGTCATCAAATTTGTTACCCCACCAGATCATATTTAGCATTTAGTTAGTAATTAAATTTGATTCTATTTGCATTATGATTCAGTTTTAAATTCAGGGTATGATTTTTTCTGGAGTACAAGTTTTCATTCTTTAATAATGATTTGTGGAAAAAATTAGAAGTGAAGAAAAGAACTTAGAACCAAGATAGAAAAGGTCATATAACAGACATATAAGTAGGTCCTTTCTCTTTCTCTATTAAGAAAATGTAAGTATGAGAGAATTAGAAGAATAGGAGGATTCCATGTAATCCCCTTTCTACTATAGATGTAGCATGCATCTATGTATGTAAATGTACACACATATACACTCATGTAATGTAGGCTAGGGTTTCGTGATAGTAGTGGGGGGTATGGACGGTTCAATTCTCTCCTCACTTCTTATTCACTCAGTACTTTCATCCCATCTGATGTCACAGGGGAAAGTGGATGAGAAATAATAACATGGGAGGCAGAAACATTGTTAGAATTAAGGGAAACAGCCCAAAATTAGGTTTCCCACTTGGAAGAAAGAAAAAGACAAAGCACAAGGGTATCTCTAGGTCCTAACTATGGTCTAAGGTAAGTTTCAATAGCTACTCATTCAACTTTTGTTATGCTTGCTTCCAAAGACAGTTCTAAAACACAATAATATAATCTGACAGAATAGGAAGGAACTATGAAAATGTCTGTAACAACTTCTTTTTATAAATTAGTAAACTTATGACTTAAATGTTTAAGTAACCTGGCCAAGATCTCGTAATCAATTCAAGAGCTGATAGTAGAATCCTGGACTTAGGACTGGTCTGAGCTACTCAGTGTCATCACTGTTACATTTGCTTCAGAGGCATGGCCTCAAGTTTCAAATGTGTTTTTTTTTTTCTTTTCTTGGCAGTAGACTTATGCAAGCCCAGGTGTTTCTGTATTTAATGACTGTATTATGCTTTAGATATCAAGTCAAGAATTGACATTCTATTTTTTTGAAATACATTTATGGATTTCTTAAACATTTTGAAATACAAATTTAAATATGTTTATCAATTCCAGTTATTTAAAAATTTACTTTTGGCATCTACAACTTTTTTCCATATAGGTGCCTTTTCTATTGAGGTGGATAACAAATGATATATTTATGAGCTTTACTTATGTTCAGGATCTTGAAAAGTAAATTCTTTAAGATTTGATCCATATTTTTCTGTCTTTTATAATTGAGAATTTCTTTCTGTTAAGATATGACTTCTCCCAGTAAAAGCAGCTTCTTAAGAAGCTCTATTTAAAATGATTTTAATAAAATTCTTCTTATAAGTATAAACTTTTTCCATAATTAATTCAAATAACGCTCTTTTAATGTGTACAACTTTAATTTTTTATTTTATAATTGTTTTAATGTTTATTTTTGAGAGAAATAGAGAGAGAGAGCATGAATAGGGAAGGGTCCTAGAGAGACTCAGGAGACACAGAATCCGAAGCAGGTTCCGGGCTCTGAGCTGTCAGCACAGAACCTGAGACAGGGCTCAAACTCACAAACCATGAGATCATGACCTGAGCCTAAGTCGGATATTTAATCAACTGAGCCAGCCAGGCTCCCTAATGTATGTAACTTTTCAATTAATGTATAATATTGGGTTTCCTGAATGAGGGTCAGGGCTTTATCTGGCTGAGGACTTTCTAGGTGAGCCGATTTTATGTGAGACTTACGTTTAATTCCTTTCGATGATGATGATGATGATGATGATGATGATGATGATGATGGTGATGATGGTGGTGGTGGTGGTGGTGGTGGTTTTAATCACACAAGCTTCTCTCTTTTTGTCCTTGTGAAGAAATATTCTTACTTGAGTATAAACCATTTCAAGTGTTTCTAGCCTTGTTCTGCCTTGTGCATTTTCAGGAACTTGGCACGTGTTCCATGTAATGACTCTCTTAGTGACACCTGGAAGTTTTGGTGCTCCAAAAGGCAATGTGCCATTAGCTTCAAGGTACTGGCTCATGCTGAGAACACACCACCCGGCAGCCTCCACAGCTGTGCTTTCAGGTTTCTCTTTGGCATGGAACTCAAGGGGCTCACTGTGTGTTAAAATTTTTTTTTGAAGATATAAAATGTGTCAGGGATTGGGTCATATTTTTCCTTGATTTTAAGATAATTTAAATAGCATTTATTTTCTCATTATTCCCTTCTATAATTCCAGATTCTTAAACCTTTTCAGACCACCTGTTCTAAGCCATTTCTTGTGTTAGGAATTGGAGATGAAAAAAGTAAATTATATCCTCCTCAACTCCAACTCATAATAATCTGGCCAGAAAAACATGCAAGCAAATTGATTATTAGACTGTGACACCTTCACAGTCACGGGTAACACGAAGTACTGTGACAGTGCTGGGGGCATTGGGACTCAGATCAGATGTCAAGAGAGTTCAGATGGGAAGTGAAACCATAAGATTCATGTTGAAGCATGAAGAGAATTTAGTCTGTAGTGAAAACAGGGAATGGGATGCATGAGGAATGGGAAGAACTGGTCATTCTTTCAGTGGGTTAAAAGAACAGTGTACATTACAATGCAATTTATTTTTATTTTGGATTATACACTTTAAAAATGAGCTGTTAATTTCCATGGTGTATTTTTTTTCAAACATTAATAAACTCTATTGCTTCAGAAAACAAGATATTTGATTCATTTTTAAAAAATTTTTAATGTTTTATTTATTTCTAAGAGGGAGAGAGAGACAGCGTGAACAAGGGAGGGTCAGAGAGACAAGGAGATACAGCATCTGAAACAGGCTCCAGGCTCAGATCTGGCTGTCAGCACAGAGCCCAATGCAGGGCTCGAACCCACAAACCGTGAGATCACAACCTGAGCCGAAGTCGGATGCTCAACCGACTGAGCCACCCAGATGCCCCAATTTGATTCATTTTAATGATGCCTGAACGTATTAGAATATAGGAACGTAGACTATTTATAACTGGTTAACACTAGTAGGCTCCTGTGTTCTGTTATTACAAAAATCACATTTTAGTACAAGTAAAAATGCTTTTTGGAGGCATTAAGTTTGTTATCTGCAAATTAAACCAACATACATTGGGGAAAACTGAAATTTTCTTAACATAGTAGGTCAATCATCTGTGAGGTTTTATATTTAATAGCTTTTTGTTGTTTTTTTGTACTTAGATTTCACAGCAACACTGTGATGTGGCTAATGTTATTTACAAATAAGAAATCATTGGGGTGACTGGGTAGCTCAGTCAGGTGAGCACCCAACTCTTGATTTCAGTTCAGGTCATAATCCCAAGGTTGTGAGATTGAACCCCAGGTTAGGCTCTGTGCTAAATGTGGAAGGTGCTTACCACTCTCTCTCTCCCCCCTTCCCTTCTCTCCCACTTGCATGCTCTCTCTCTCTCTCTTTATCTAAAAAAAAAAAAAATCAGAGGTACAGGGAGGGTAAATGACTGATCAAAATCAAATAGTGATAAACAATAAATTCAGACATCAAGAAGAGGTTTTTAAGCATCAAACTAAATACTGCTCTCATCAAGTCAGAGTTTTACATTTGAACTCAAACTATACTCTTATATGACTGTCCTTATGTTTTTATATAAACTTATTTGCAAGGAGAAAGGGCAAATTTATTAATTTGCTTTTTTATTCAGGCACATTTCTTTTTTTATTCAATACATTCTAAGATAAGATTAGATGATTTAAAGTAATCATATGAACTCATAGTGATAATAGTATTAGCCTCTTGTTATTGAATGGTTATAGTTTTCACTGTTTATACTTGAGATGATTAAAACTTACATTGTTAATAAATGCCAAAGTGGCTTTTTAAAGCTTAATTACACTTAAATTTATTTAGAAATTATTAGACTGAAAGCTTCTGGAAATTCTATATCTTAAAAAAAAAATCACATTTTTTTGTGCCTAAATTTTTAATGGTATCTTTTTTTTAATTGAGGTGTAATTGACATATAATAGTATGTTAATTTCGGATGTACAACAGAATGATTCAATATGATTCAATATGTTGTATATACTGCAAAATGATTGCCCCAGTAAGTCTGGTTAATATCCATCACCATACATAGTTACAAATGTTTTTTTTCTTTTCAAACCCGGATTTTAAATCTAAGTGTGTTTTCCCTAAAATATTCTCTTATGTTACATCATAATTACAAATGTACCTATGATTAGAACAATGAGATTTCCAGAAGTCATTTGATGGCTTGTATCACTGACAGGTTGTTTATTGTTGAAGTGATCTCCATGATCTCTTTTAATCCCTTTTTTTAAAAAAAGAGAGAGAGTGAGAAAGTGGGGAAGAGGGCAGAGGGAGAGAGAGAATCTTAAGCAGGCTCCACACTCAGCACAGAGCTGGACATGGGGCTCACTCCTACAATCCTGGGATCATGACCTGAGTGGAAATCAATGGTCAAATGCTCAAGTGACTGAGCCACCCAGGCACCTCTGGTTTCCTTTCATCTTAAGAATTTTTGTATGCATAAATAGAATATATGGATTGTTGTTTAGCTAAGGATATGGCCATGTTTACACAATACAAAATATTTGAAAGATGAAAGTTTTTATTAATAAGATATCAAGGAACTATAAAGCTTATGAGTTGAAGAGTCAGAGAAAAAGAGAGCTTACTGACATCCCTCAGAATGAGAATAGGAAAAAAGTAAATAGGAAGTCGTGCCCAAAGCAACAAGTTTCAGGAAATTTTTTGAGTGTCTTGGAAAATCTTCAACTATAAATAGTAGTGATAAGGAAGAAGTGTTTGTATCAATTATATATTGCTACATATACTATGCCTCTAAAAAAATCAAGTGCACAATTTCCCATGAAAAAAATCAAGCTAATAATATCCAACTTTAGTGACTGCATAGGCTGTTTTGTTTTCATGACTGTGTAGGTGGACTGGGAGAATCTTCAACTTGTCTTGCCCAAGTTTACTTAGGAGTATGCATTCTGTTAGTGAGCTCAGCTGGGGTGCCTGGGGTAGTTGGATCTCTGTCCTGCGTGTGCCTGTGTGTGTGTTTCTTTAAAACATTTTATTTAAATTCTTTACAAAGAGGACAAAAATTTTTTGCCATCAACCAAACAAAGAGCATTGACAGAGTTTTCTGGCTTTGAAACATTTTATTTAAATTCTTTACACAAAGAGCAAGAATATATGCCAAGAATCAAACAAGAGTATTGACAGAGTTTTCTGGGCTGAAGACCTCTGCTCCTCTCCACTCCCGCCCCACCTCTTAGTGGGAGCTGATCAGCTTTGGAGAGGTGACAGTGGGGCTGAGGTCAGGTCCTGGGGTGGGAGGAGCCCCCTGCACTAATGAGGAAATCACAGAGCAGACCCAGCAGCCACTGCAAGTGGCTGGGGATCATTGGGATTTCTTCCTGGTAGTTATCAAAGGGAAACTGACAAACCAACCACAGGAACTCTGAAAAACAGCAAGACAACCTGGGGATTTGGCCACCTTCCTCCTGTGCAAACAAGCAAAATCGTTCCCTCTGGCTCCAGTGTTTATGCCTTCTCTCCATTCCTCTTCAGCATCGACCCTATAACAGTTTATTTTGTGTTCTTTTTAAAAATAACATCGAATTTTGTGAATACCCTATAACATACTATTTCAGTGAGGCCACAGCTCTTCACACACAGTCTTGGAGCAGTGTTCTACGAGGGCAAGCCTCTCAGTGTACTAGTGCATGCATTACCATCGCTCCTGGCCTGTTGATCAAATCAAGCCCTATGCCATGCCCAAGTCAAGAACAAGTAATAGGAGGCTTGATGTATTTGGATCCATTGGTGTAACAGTCTATTCCTGTCTGCTCTCTGGCTCCAGAGATTCATGTACAAAACACACTCACCCCTTCCAAAACCCTCAGTCTTACCCAATCATGGCATCAATCTCCAAGGCCATGATCTCATCATCTACATCAGATTCATTTGTAAATGAAGCTCTTTAGGTGGAGATTTTTTTTTTTTATCCAGAGAACTGGGAACTAAATAGACGACTTATATTTTCTCCCTCTTCCTCCTCTACATGCACACCTGACATCAATTTTGAGAGGGACATGATAATCTCAAAAACTCAGTAATTGCTTGAACAAAAGGCACAAAGAAGTTGCTGATCCATAGATTTGTTGAAATCAAGCTGGCAAATGAGCCAAGGACATGAAATGTTCTCTACTGGGTCATCCTGCTTCCTAGGAGCTTCCTTAATTCACTGCTCTCTGTTGTGCTTGGCTCTGTCTTTTAGCTATGTGGGTTTGTCATTTCTTTTTGATAAGACCCAGTACATATTTGCAGATGAGTAGCTTTCTCAGCCTGTTTATTTTCAGAGAGAGTTCCTTTTGAACTGCCTGGGTACATTTCAGCCCAAGCTAATTACAAGAAGACAAATTAAAAAGACAAAATTAGGTAGCAGAGGTTTGTCCTTTGGCTCAGGGGGTGGGGATGGGGATGTGCCTTTATTCTATACCCTTTCAGTAGGCAGTACTTTTGTTTCTGGAGTAGGCGCTGCTTCCTCCACAAAATATGTCATTGGAAATTTACAAAAACCCCAAATAAGATAGCACAATTAACATCCCATCATATCCCTGTGTAGAAAACACTCAGGTTCAATCTCTACCTTGGCCCAGGCCCAGAAATATGTATGAACTGACACTCAAAAAGAAAATGGACCAATTTCACAAAAAGGTAGTGGAATAAAACTGGGTCAACTACTTTACTCACAGTTCGCTTTATACATTGAACGTGTCCTCTTACAACTTTAAATATATGTCGTGGACATACCTTAGAAAAACCAATGTTTATTTAAAAGATATTTACCTTTTTTTTTCATTGTGAAGAGTAGGGATTTAAACTATTGAAATAAATACAATCTAGACTTCCTACTTTCCATATAAAACACTCTTCTAAGGTCCCAGAATCTCATCCACATTGTTACAACAAATGAGAGCCACTCAAAGGGAATGCTGTTTTGATTTAATTTTGCTTCTGCACAATAAACTAACAAAAGCAAAATAAAGTTTGGCCTTTGCAGACCTGTATAAAGTCATGGCTGAGGGAAAAACGGTCTTTCCAGAGGTAGAGGCAAATCTTCTCCCTGAGATCTGAAATGTTAGGCTTTTAGTGAATGTGATAAATACCCAAAGGATATTATAATTAATATGCTATTGTCTAAGTATTAAGTTATTTATAATATGGGAATGATAATCTATTAATGCCAATTAAATTCATATAAATTAACTCTTAATGAGCAAAAACATTTTTGGTGATATAAAAATCCATCTGAATCACAGGCGCTATTTCTATTAGATCAAACTTTGCCAGTTTGATTGTATGTGGAAATAATACTTCTTAATATCTTTAATGCTATTTACTGCTTTCTAATATTTCCTAATTTTGTGACTTTCTTTTCACAGATTTAGCTAATTTAGATTTAGCCAGTTTAGTCTCATAGAATTCACTTTCAACCTACTATTTTAAAAGTTATTAGAAATTATTGAGCTTTTTGAAGTAAATTAAGACATTTGTATCAGTATTTTTATACAAAATCAGCTAAATCGTTACCTGTAAAATAGAAATAATGAGATTGTATTACCCTGAGATTCTAAACTTTTTAATGTTTATTTTTCAGAGAGAGAGAGAGAGCAGAGCAAGCGAGCATGAGTGGGGGAGGGGCAAAGAGTGAGGGAGACCCAGAATTCAAAGCAGGCTTCAGGCTGTGAGCTGTCAGCACAGAGCCTCTGAGCTGTCAGCACAAAGCCCAATGCCAGGCTCGAACTCCCAAACGGTGAGATCATAACATGAGCTGAAGTCAGACGCTTAACAGACTGAGCCACCCAGGTGCCCCTGTAATACCCTGAGATTCTATTACAAGGTCAAAGAGATACTGAAAGGAGATATGAATTCAAGGACATATGAAATCCTTTTCTGAAGGTGAAGGTTTAGAGTTGTCATTAATTAATTATTAATAACCTAGTTTCTTATAATAAATACTCATTCTTGCATGATGCTGGAGAGTTTTAATATTGAGGCATCGATGTAACAAATTTATAATTAGTAGAAAACATGGAGATTTCTGCAGAAAAGTGGATCTCGGATTTCCTTAACACAAAAGCACCTTGATATTTATCAGTTGAACTGTTTTCAAGTGGAGTGACCTAAAAGTCACTTGACAATGTAATTTATGATTGTTCTGAAGCACAATCTGAGAGAGTCTGATGTTGCATGAGAGGGAGAACTGGGTCAGCCACCGCACTTAATTAACCAGTCAGCATTTATTTCTTGACACAGCCTGGTTGTTACTTTGTTGAGAACAACAACAACAACAAACCCTAATTAGGACTCTGCAAGTGACATTAAACTCTCCCTGCTTAGACTTTAGTAGTGAGTTTACATGTGAGATGCTGTGTTTTCTGTTCCTCATTTGATCCTTGGTGACTGTAACCAAATTTTTTATATGTTCTGATCTCTAAAGCATCCGTTATTTATTTAAGTCATTTTACTAAATATATCAGATGAATAAAAAGTTATACAGCATATCCTTATACTCTGCACCCCGCTAAAGAAATAAAGCATTACTAATAAGGTTGAAATGCTTGAGCCTCCTCCACAGTTGTATGCCCTCACTGTAGTTATCTCAAATTGATGTTTCTCATTTCTAGAAATTTCATTATGTTTTTACCACTTGTACATTTATTTTTTAAATAGAGCATGGTTTGCTTCAACTTTATATAAGCATATTATCCATCTTCTGTAACTTGGATTTCTCTTACTCAACAGTATGTTTTGAGATTTATACTTATTGCTCCAGATGAAAATAATGAAATTTAAAAAATTAAAATACCCACTGACTGCTATGGACTATTTCATTGGATATACTCTATTATGTGGTGGTGTTTGGAAGGAAGTTTTCATTGTTTTGGTAATAAAGACAAAGTGGTCATAAATATTTACATGTTCCCTGGTGTGGTGTGCATGTTCAGAGCAAATGCTGAGACAGAGATTTTTATAGTGTATACCTCTTTAACCTACCGGATCTCGCTCAATTATTGTTTAAAATGACTGTATCATTTCGCATACCTACTCCCATTACGTGAGTTCTGATTTTTATCTTTTATCAATTCTTGGTATCATTAGACATCACTTTTGCCAACTTACAAGTTGTCAAGTTAACTCAGTTGGTCTTGGTGAGTATTATCTGCTTTTCAGTGTGGTTGAGAATTTTAAAATTTTGGTGTAAGCCTTCTTTGTCCCTTTTTTAATACAGTATCTGTTTGTGCATGTCATTCTTAATTTTATATTGGGTTCCTCTTCTTTTTCTTAATGATTTACAGTTCTTTTTTTAAAAGTTTTTAATGTTTTCTTTATTTCTGAGAGAGAGAGACAGCGTGAGCAGGGGAGGGTCAGAGAGAGAGGGAGATACAGAATCCAAAACAGGCTCCAGGCTCTGAGCTAGTTGTCAGCACAGAGCCCAACATGGGGCTCGAACCCACAAACCATGAGATCATGACCTGAGCCAAAGTTGGCCGCTTAACCGACTGAGACACCCAGGCGCCCCTACAATTCTTTATATAAACAGGATTTTATTTTATTTTTATGGTTTAATTTTTTTAATGTTTTATTTATTTTTGAGAGCAAGAGAGACAGTACAAGTGAGGGAGGGGCAGAGAGAGAGAGAGAGAGGGAGACACAGAATCCGAAGCAGGCTCCAGGCTTTGAGCTCTCAGCACAGAGCCTGACATGAGGCTAGAACTTTTGAACCACAAGATCATGACCTGAGCCAAAGTCAGATGCTTAACCAACTGAGCCACCTAGGTGCCCCTGTGTAAACAGGATTATAATTAACTTTCACTTATATTGGTGGCAAATACTTTGGCCAATATTATGGTTTGCCTTTTTATTTTCTTTGTAGTATTTTTCATATACATTTTTTATAAAAACTCTTAAAGTAGTTGAATTTATTATTTTTCTTTTTCATCTTGACTCTTGTATCTTAAGAAATTTTTTTCGTACATTAAGTTTATAAAGATATGGCTCTATAGTTTCATCAGTTCTTTTCTTTAAAATTTTTTAAATATTCCTTTATATTTGAGAGAGAGACAGAGACAGAGACAGAGTGTGAGCAGGGGAGAGGAAGAGAGAGAGAGAGAGAGAGACAGAATCCAAAGCAGGCTCCAGGCTCTGAGCTGTCAGCACAGAGCCTGACGCAGGGCTCGAACCTGTGAACCGTGAGATCATGACCTGAGCTGAAGTCAGATGCCCAACAGATTAAGGCACCCAGGCACCCCTCATCAGTTCTTGAAAAGCTTTAATTTTTATATTTCTTTCTTTAGCTCACATAAAGTTTTTTTTCTCTGCATTTGCAACAGAGTTTCAACTTCATGTTTTCCCCATGGTTGACCAACTGTCTCAGAAGCTTCTGACTGAAGAACCTAGTCTTTCTCCATTTAGCTGCTATGACAATTTTATTCCAGTAACTTCCCACATATAAGAGTGGGGCTATTTTTAAGCTCTGTGTACTGACCCTATTGGTCTTATAAAAAATGTCTGCTCTTCCTTACCTATTGCTCTTCAATATAAGATTTCTAGTTAGTTGTCAAGTTTCATGGAAATAGCTAGCAAAATTTTTATTGGATATCTTTCTTCTTCAATTTTGGTCAGTTTATTTAACCATCCTGATTTCCTCAGCATTAGTTATGAAAATGGTGAAAAATTGTGGACCTTACTTTTTTGGGGGGAGAGGGTGGAGAGCTACATAAGTTAGAACAGTATCATGTACAAAGTACGTGGTTAGTAACAGTTAGCTTTTATTATAGATTGATTTGAAGAAGATTTGAGATCTTTATGATACTGAGTCCTTTTTATACGTGAAGATTCTAAATCTTTATATAAACCTTTTTTATTATCTTTCAATCAAGTCCATTATTTTTATACACATCTTTTATTAGATTTTACTCTTAGGTACAATTGTTTTTAGTCTTTTAAGGTTTACATTTGATAGCTTAACAGGATTTTTATGTTAGCAAAAATCCCAATAGGATTCTAGGTTGAAATTTATTTTCTGTCCTTATTTTGAAGGTATTATTCTACTGTCTTACATCTGCTACCGTTATAATTTATGTCCCTTTATTGCAGATCTTTCTTTTCTGCTTGCTTCCTCTCATTTGTCTCTTTTCTTTGATATACTGCAGTATCAGTAATTTTTGTGGAAGTCAAGTTATCAAATGGGTTTAAATAATGTATTTTCATAAATTCTAAAAGAAATTTCCCCACCTCTTTATATTGTCTTTGTCCAGTCCTCTCTATTCTCTCCTGAAGCAACTCCAGTCAGTTGTTTAATGTTACATATCTCTTTGCTTGTTTTGATGATTTTGCATGACTTTTGATAGAACTTCTCATTTAGTAATTCACTTTCAGGTTAATCTGATATGATGCTTAATTCTTATACTAGATTTAAAATTTTATTAGTCATATTTATTATGATGGAAATATAACTGTTTTATGATGTCTTCTTGCTTGTATTTAAAAGGTCCTCTTTTATTTGCTTGTTATATAGTTAATTTTTTTATTTTTAAAAATACTTATTTTTGAGAGACAGAGACAGTGTGAGCAGGGGAAGGGCAGAGAGAGAAAGGAAGTCACAGAATCTGAAGCAGGCTCCAGGCTCTGAGCTGTCAGCATAGAGCCTGATGCAGGACTGTAACTCCAGAAACGGAGATCTTGAGCTGAGCCAAGGTTGCATGCTTAACTGACTGAGCCACCCAGGCGCCCCTATATAGTTAATTATTTTATATTGCACATTTAAAATGTAATTTTGCTGTTTTTATGTCGGTTCTTTTTTCTGATTGTTTTTATTCTTGCACCTCCATTCCTTTCTTCCTTCCTTCCTTCTTTTCTTTCTTTCTTCCTTCCTTCCTTTCTTTCTTTCTTTCTTTCTTTCTTTCTTTCTTTCTTTCTTTCCTCTTTCCTTCTTTCCTTTCTTCCTTCTTTCTTTTATTCCTTCCTTCCTTTCTTTCTCTCTCTCTCTCTCCCCCTCCCTCTCTCCCTTTCTCCCTTCCTTCGCTTTGTTTTGAGCTCATATTTGAGTGTCATAAATCTGTTGGAATTCCAAGGGTCCTGGGTTGAGGCTACATTTTTTTAGAGAGAATATGTATTTATTTGCTTCTGCTTTGATTGCAACTCAATCTGGAATCACTTTAAATTAATTTCCAGGTATGTGTTTTCCCAAATGTAAATTGAAATGGCAAAACTGTTGGGTTGTGTAGCCTGTGATCGTAAATTCTCAGGGCGACTTTGTTTTTCTCCTGAGAGTAAAGCCAGGTAAAAGAAGTTTTCCCTGTTTCATCCCTTTGCCAACCAACAATCCTTTCACTAGTTTACCCCATGTTCTTACCTTGAGGAGTTTCCAGAGTCTTTTTTTTTAATTTTATTTATTTATTTTGAGAGAGAGAGAGAGAGAGAGAGAGAGGAGGGCAAGGGGCAGAGAGAAAGAGACAGAGAGAGAATCCCAAGCACCCAAGCAGACTCTGTGCTATCAGTGTGGAGCCCAACACCCCGGCTGGACCTCAGGAACCATGAGATCGTGACCTGAGCTGAAATTAAGAGTCTGACTCTTAACGGATTGACCCAACTAGGCACCTCTCCAAAGTCTTCCACTAATGAGCCATTAAATGGAAAGTTTTAAGTAACCCTGACAAACAGTCAGGGCTCAATGTCCAGCCTGCTTCTCCCTATTATTTTTGGGAGTTTTCTTTCTTGTGGACTCAGCTCTGCATATATAACATTACATTAGGGAGAGAAAGAAGAGGTTTCTGTGACTCTTGAGCTACTCCATTGCTGAAAATGAAAACCAACACAGTATGCTATAAGAATACTGAAAAGGGGATGCCTGGGTGGCTCAGATGGTTCAGAGTCCGACTTCAGCTCAGATCATGATCTCGCGGTTCGTGGATTCAAGCCCCATGTCGAGTTCTATGCTGGCAGCACAGAGCCTGGAGCCTATTTCGGATTCTGTGTCTCCCTCTCTCTCTGCCTCTCCCCCGCTCATGCTCTGTCTCTGTCTCAAAAATAAATAAACTATTAAAAAAAGGAATACTGAAAAAAAGTTTTAATATAGTAAAAGACAGTTTTAGAATCCTAGTTTGGGAATATTAAGAAACAAAACATTTGCAGCTGCCCCCAATTTTCAGTTATTTCTTATTCTAATGTAAGCAGTCATTAAGTCCTACACTCATAGACTAGTATGTTCTTGAATGTTGAATGGAATCTCCCATAATTGAATCTAAATTGAAAAGAATGGTCAAAGTCAACTGGGTCTTGGCAACAAAACAACAGTGACAAAACAACAGCCGAATTAAAACTACTTTACAATTTTTAGGTACTTGCCATTTATCAGACACTGTATTTAGTGCTTAATTTTTCTTTTGAACCTTATGTTTGCTTTAATTTACCCTTTTAAGGTCTCAGGCAAGTACTTGTCTGATTTCCACGGGGACATCTCTGTGTCAGCGTGCCCCAGCATTTTTATAGCCAGGGCCACCAAGTTCTTAAAAATGTTAAGTGGATTATCTAAAGCTATAATGGATGTTATGTGGTGTGGCTCCAATTCAATAGTATTTTTACTATAATAGATGTTTCCTTAATGGAAAAACTATCTTTTTGTATCTTACATGTTTTGTAAAATCTCTTTAAAAATTCAGGGAATTGGGGCTAATTTTTTCTCATTTAATAGATCATTTAACTTACTATTAGAAATAAGACAGATATTTTCCATTTAGTCTGTATTCAAACACATGCTTATTTCTACCGGTAATGGCACAGAGGAGATCGGGAACATTTTGATGTATCAAAAAGGTCTTTACATTTGGTATTTTCTCATGAGGCCTTACACTTCTTTACCCCATATGACTTTTTGGAAGTTTTGAGTAAATATTCCTTTTAATTTTGATTAGATATTGGGGGTATGTTGCCATGAAAACTAGAATACAAGGCAGAAGCACAAAATTGAGCCTTGCTAGTTCGGGGGTAAAGTATTGCAAAGCCATCTACTCCCATTTAAATATTCTTTACCTTTTTCTATAGCTTCATGGATAACCCAGGTGTGAGGTGGCAAAAAGTAAATTGGAACCTTGCTTTGACTAATGCTATGAAGGCAGCAGAGATTTTATTCAGATTCAAATCAGTCGGGTTATGACTCTTCTAACTGAAGAAAAATGCTCTCTCTGAATGTGGGCTTTTTTAAAGATACAATTTATTTATTTGTTTATATATATATGTATTTTTCATTTATTTATTTCAAGTTTTTGTTCCAGTTAGTTAACATACAGTGTAATATTAGTTTCAGGTGTACAGTATAGTGATTCAGCACATTCATTCATCACCCCATGCTCATCGCAAGTGCCCTCCTTAATTCCCATTACCTACTTCCTCCACTCCCCACCCACCTCCTCTCTGGTAACCAGGAGTTTGTTCCTGATACTTAAGAGTCTGTTTGGGGCACCTGGGTGGCTCAGTCAGATAAGCGTCTGACTTCAGCTCAGGTCATGATCTCATGGTTCGTGGGTTTGAGCCCCACATTGGACTCTGTGCTGACAGCTCAGAGCCTGGAGCCTGCTTTGGATTCTGTGTCTCCCTCTCTCTCTGCTCCTCCCACGCTTGTGTTCTCTCTGCCTCTCAAAAATGAATAAATGTTAATAATAAAGAGTCTGTTTCTTAGGACACCTAGGTGGCTCAGTCAGTTAAATGTCTGACTCTTGTCTCAGCTCATGTCTTGACCCCCAGATCATGAATTCAAGCCCCATGTTGGGTTCCACTGGGTGTGGAGCCTACTCTGGAAAACAAAGTCTGTTTCTTGATTTGCTTCTCCTGTTTTCGGTTCCTCAGTTGTTTTGTTTCCTAAGTTCCACATGTGAGTGAAATTATATGGTACTTGTCTTTTTCTGACTTACTTCACTTAGCATTAAACTCTCTATCTCCATTCATGTCATTGCAAATGAAAAGATTTCTTTCTTTTTTTATGGCTGAATAAATTCCGTTGTGTGGTATATACCACATCTTCTTATCCATTCACCAATCAATGAACACTCAGATTGCTTCCATATTAAGAGATATAATTTAAATATGTTTCTTAAAAACTTTTCCAGAATAATGTGGACATAAGCAAACAAGGACTTATATAATAATAAGAAATAAATGCCTTAGGTTTTAGTACCTGAGCATTGCAGAAAGAAGGTGTATATAAGTGTGTCAGTGCCCCCAGGGGATATGTTATATTTATGAAAATTAAACCACCTGTGACAGTTGTTTAGCGAGATCAAATTCATAAGGTTTTGCTTAACTATTTGATGTGGTTATGGTGATTATATCAGGTGATTCCTGCCATGCTCCATTTCATTTTGTTCTGAACGTAGAAATACAGAAAAGAAAATAATATATCCTGCTTATGTAACTAAATTCATATATGAATACTTATCTTCATTTAGTTTGTTACCCTAGAATTATTTTCTTGTGACTTGTTAGTAGAAAAAAATCAGAGTAAAGATAAAATCTTTAAATTATAAATATCTATAAATAAAATTTCTAGCTGCATTATTTAACCTATTTTGGATGCATGCCATAGGGTAGCATGAAGATACACACACACACACACACACGCACGCACACACATGCACACACACACTAGAGGTCCATGCATTAAGAAATATATTAGGAAATAACTTTAAAAAAACTGCTGGAGAGATTATTTTCCTTCATACCTGTTTGACTTAAGATGTCACTACTCTGGGATTCATTTTCTCATCTATTATACTGTTTTTCCCCCCTTGTGAGACATTTCTAGTTCATTCCAGACTATCTGAGTTTAAATTCTAGCTCTACTCCCACTAGCTGTGTGAACCTGGGAAACTTAGTCTCTCTGTATGACAGTTTGTTGGGATGATTAAATGATTTGATATATGTGAACTCTAAGAAGAATTTCTGGCACATAATGTTTTACCTAAGTGTTAGTTCTTACTTCAAAGAACAATGATCATGTAGAGATCAGACTTACTTTACTTATTTCCAGGTTTGGTCTTTTCTTTTTTTAAAAAATTATATTCCATTAAAGCATGAATTCTGCTTATACAATGATACAACATATAACATGTATAACATACAATGATATACAACATAATATACCAACTTACTCCAAGGGAAATTTTATCTTAGGAAAAAATCCTGTATAACTTCACAAATAACTTGGCAAAGTCTTATCAAATTAGATTATGATTGCATTTGGTCAATGCCACTTAGAATTCTTTGAGAACATGAAATATATTGCATAAAAGAAAGTTTTGCTCACACACACACATATATATAGGTTTCTCCTTTTGTTAATATTTTTGGACACTGAAAGATTAGCGTTCATAAAACTACATCCTTGGCTGGTTACATCACTGCTATTATTTTACCCCAGAAGAAACCGTTTCATAGGAGGAGGCCAACCATTTTGTGTATATATTTGTCCATAAGGTATGCTGTAGTTTTCTTGACTTTGGTGCTAAGACTTACTTTGCATTACTTACTAACTTACACTGTTCCCATTGACAAAAGAATCATTGTTATCCTTCCTGAAGTATGACATATAACATTGTTCTTAACAGCAAAAAAAAAAAAAATCAGATATTCTTTGATTCGTTAAGAATTTATTTTAGAAATTCTGGTCCTCCTCTGTTGTTTGTTTTCACAAACAATCAGGTCGGGACCTGGCAACAATCTAGTGACTCTGAAAAAGGCAGGCAACTAACCGGAGCATTTCCGACTCTAGGATAGATTTTTATTTCTGCTTTATGTTTTCGCCATTTGCATTTCATTTAACCACCTTAAAATTGCCAAATCTTCAATTTACTCTGTGATTTATGTACAAAATTACATGTGTTCTCCAGAACAAGGCATCTATTCATTTAGATATCTTTGAAATGATAGCTTTAACTGAATTCATATGTGCCTATTTTCAGTAATCATGTGCAGCTGAAACAACGTATGGTGTAAGCGTAAGATATATGTAATATTAATATTTTTCCTTGTGATTAGCTGTCATATACTCATTTCTATCTTTCCCAGCTTTGTTTTTCGTAGACATTAGTTATTGCAATACTGATTTACACTGAGCTTTTGTGCTGTCTTTCCTGAATGCCTCTTTTTCAGCAATCGTTTGCTGTCCACTTGCTTTCATGACTCTGAATAGTTTTTCTTTATTTTCTGGCTCTTACTAATGGAGAATTAGTGCTTGACTAATTAATCTTTATTTTGCCTATTTATTTATGGTATGCTAGGAGTAGGGTATGAATAATTTTAGAACCATACTGACGACTAAAAATAGTGATGCTATATAACTTATATTATGTTTTCTCCTTTTTCATTTTCTGTGGACCACACAGTGAAATGGAAAGTTGAAACATTGTTCATACAATATATGGGCTTTTTAAAAGCCAGTCTATTATGGGAAAGAAAGAATTATGAACTATATAAAAGGGTTTAACTTTATACATTGATCAAAAGTATCAGATGATTATTCAGATTCTCACTCAATTTTCATTGCATGGAAACCTGATAATGGTGTATGCTTTTTAATTTATTATTAATTTAAAAAATGTAACAAATACAAAAATAAGGAGAAATGATATTTCAAACTAGATTGATCCAAAGGTGAACTGAGTAAAATTCTTACAAAAATAATGGCTTTTCTACATAGAAAAATTTCAGAGAATCAACCCAAAAGCTCATTGAGCTGATAAACGTGCTCAATAATATCACTAGATATGAAAGTATCATTTTAAAGCCAATAGCTTTCCTATCTACTAGCAGTACCAAATATAATTATAAACAAAAATGTTTTCCGAAAACAATGGTAATAAAGCCACAAAGTGTCTAGGAATAAACCTATTAAGCAGTGTGCAAGATATGAATAAAAGAGTAAAGCTTTACTGAAAATCATAAAACAGTTCTGAGTCAATAGATATTGGCTATACAGCTAATGGGATTGTAAATGTTAATCTCTGCTAATTAATGTGTCTTTCAATCCAATTCCAACCAACATTTGGAAGAAAAAATATAAATCAATAGGTAGGAAAGCTTTGCAAAAATACACTGAAAACTATTGAAAATAGTTATTAAAAAAAATTTTTTTAATGTTTTTATTTATTTCTGAGAGAGAGAGAGAGAGAGAGAGAGAGACAGCGTGAGCAGGGGAGGGTCAATGAGAGAGGGAGATACAGAATCTGAAATAGGCTCCAGGCTCTGAGCTAGCTGTTAGCACAGAGCCCGATGCGGCTCAAACCCACAAACCGTGAGATAGCGACCTGAGCCAAAGTCGGGCACTTAACCTACTGAGCCACCCAGGCGCCCCGAAAATTGTTATTTTTAAAAACACTTATTTCCCTTTTGAGAAATAGACCTAAGCGCAAAAGGGAACTTGGGTATGATAAAGGTACCATTTTAGGGGCGCCTGAGTGGCTCAGTCGGTTAAGCGTCTGACTTCGGCTCAGGTCATGATCTCACATTACAGTCTGTGGGTTCAAGCTCCGCATCGAGCTCCGTGCTGACAGCTCAGAGCCTGGAGTCTGCTTCAGATTTTGTGCCTCCCTCTCTCTCTGCCCCCCGCCCCCCACCCCGTCCCTGTCTCTCAAAATAAAATAAAGACACACACAAAAAGGTACCATTTTAAAGTTGAGAAGATCAGTAAAATTAAGTGAAATGAGTTGGAAAATTGAACATCCATGTGAAAACAAAGTTAGATTACTGCCTTACATAAAATCCAAATATTAATATTAGAAGAATTAGTTATGACTGAGATAATTATGAAATCACACATTAAAAAGGTTGAAAAACTTAGGATGGCAAATCCTTATTATACAAAAGGAATCCTTATTCCTAGACACAAAATCTAGGAATCATCGAGGAAAAGACTGAGAATTTGGTTACAAATATCATTATATACTAAGTAAAAGAGAAAAGTGAAAGGAAGGGAAAAAATAAGACCTTTAGACAGATAGGCAATTAAAGAAATCAAACTTTAGGTGGTAACCTGATAGTAAAAAATGTGTAAAATATAGGAATAGGTCATTAAAAGAGGAATATATATAAATAAATGCACTTTCTCACTAATGATGGAAATCCACATTTTCCTGGTTACCAGAAGGTATGTGGTACAGTAGTTAAAAGGCAAGATCAGGGTCCAGCTGCTTGGGTTTGACCCCCAAGGTATCATTTTCTAGAGGTGTTAATCTTAGAACATTACTTACCTTGTTTTCAAGATTTTTCATCTGTAAAATGTGTATAATATTAGGTCCCACATAGATATTATGAGTTTTAAAAGAGCTGATATTTGAAAAACCCTGAGTAACACCTTCTATCACAAGGGTACAAAATTTAAGTTGTCATTTTTAAGACAACAGTAAAATGCTATTATCACATGTTAGATTAGAAAAACATTACAGGGATAAAAAATTTGGGCTACTGGTGAAGAACACCAAAAAAAAATTAGAATTTATCTCATTTTGTTGACAGAAATGCAAATCAGTACACTGTATTTGGGTGATGATTTGATGGCATCGATAACATTTTATCCAGCATAACATTCAATAAAACAACCCCACTTTCTTTTTCTATTTCTTTTTTATTGAAGAATAGTTGAGCCATAATATTCCATTAGTTTCAGGAGTACAACATAGTCATTTGATGAGTCTATATATTATGCTATGCTCATCACAATCATCATTGTGCCACCAAGTGACACAATACAATGCTAATACAATACAATTGATTATAGTCCCCGTGCTATGCCTTACATCCTCATGTCTTATTCTTTCTGTAGGTGGAAGCCAGTATTTCTCACCTGTGACCTTTGGCCTATCCCTTAACCCCTTCCACTTTGGTTTGTTCTCTGTATTTGTAAGACTGATTCTGCTTTATGTTGTTTATTTGTTTATTCATGTTTTGTTTTTATATTGTGTATATAAGTGAAATCACAGGGTATTTGTTTTTCTCTGTCTAACTTATTTCATTTAGTAAAATGACCTCTAGGTCCATGCATGTTGTCACAAATGGCAGGATCCCATCATTTTTTGAAAAAAGCTTATTTATTTATTTTTGAGAGAGAGAGAGAGAGGGAGGGAGGGGCAAAGAGGGAGAGAGAATCCCAATCTCTCATGACCTGAGCCAAAATCAGGAGTCAGACGCTTAACCAACTGAGCCACCCAGCCTCCCCCCATCATTTTTTTTTATGAGGGAGTAATACCCCATTGTGTAATATAAATGACTATGTATATGTGTGTGTGTGTGTGTGTGTGTGTGTGTGTGTCACATCTTTTTTATCCACTCATCTATCAATGGACACTTGGATTGTTGTCATATCTTGGCTATAAATAATGGAAATAAATAAAGGTTGTAAATAATGTATATAGATTACATAAATAATGTTATAATAAACTTAGGGGTTCATATACCTTTTTGAATTAGTGATTTCATTTTCTTTGGGTAAATGCCCAGTAGTGAATTAACTGGATCATTTGGTATTTCTATTTTTAGTTTTTTGAGGAACCTCCATACTGTTTTCCCCAGTGGGTGCACCAATGTACAGTCCCACCAAGAGTGCCGAAGGGTTCTATTTTCTCCACATCCTCGCCAACACTTATTTCTTGTCTTTTTGTTTCTAGCCATTCTGACAGGTGTAAGGGGGAATCTTATTGTGGCTTTGATTTGCATTTCTGTAAGTCTTCTTTGGAAAAATGTCTACTCAGTTCCTCTGTACATTTTTAATTGGATTATTTTGTGTGTGTGTGTGGAGCCATATAAATTCTTTTTATATTTTGGATATTAACCCCTCCTTGGATATATCATATGCAAATACCTTCTCCATTTCAGTAGGTTGCCATTATTGTTCTGTTGATGGTTTTCTTCACTGTGCAAAAACTCTTTATTCTGGTGTAGTCCTGAAAGTTTATTTTTGTCTTTGTTCTGCTTGCCTGAGGAGGCATATCCAGAAGAATGTTGCTAAGTCTGATGTCAGAGAAATTACTGCCTGTTTTCTTTTAGGAGATTTATGGTTTCTTGTCTCACATTTAGGTCTTTAATCCATTTTGAGTTTATTTTTGTGTATCTTGTAAGAAAGTGGTCCATTTCCATTCTCTTGCATGTAGCTGACCAATTTTCCCAGCACCACTTTTTGACGAGACTGCCTTTGTGTCTTTGTTTATTCTTCCCTCTTTTGTCATGGATTAATTGACCATGCAAGTGTTGGTTTATTTCTGGGCCCTTTATTCTATTCCATTGATCTATGTGTCTATTTTTTGTGCCAGTACCATATCTTGTATATCTTGAAATCTGGCATTGTGTTACCTCAGCTTTGTTATTCTTTCTCAAGATTGCTTTGGCTATTCAGTCTTTTATAGTTCCATACATATTTTAGTATTATTTGTTCTAGCTAAGGGAAAAATACCATTAGTAATTCTACTTTTAATAATCTATGCTGCAGAAATATTAGCATAGGTGCACAAGAGCGAATCTATAGACATGTTTGCTGCAAAATAGTATATTTGTTTATAGTAACAAAAATACTGTATTTAGATTGTAAATGACAGTCTATATATTTTAGTTAAGGAATATTGATGAAATGGTGAGATGTCCAAACCAGGGAATACTAGGGAGTAGTTTAAAAAAATGAACTAAGTCTCTATCAACATGGTAATTTATTTGTTAAATGTCAAAGCAAGTTACAGGACAATTGTTCTGTGCTCTCGTTAATTAAAAATATGACAAAATCAGAAACAAACAAACAAAATCAACTCTAACCAGAACTAAAGGTGTGTAAGTATCCATGCCAAATGGTTGTTAATAGGGGTTGCTTCTGAGAAAAGTAGGGAGTGAAAGGGAATGATAGCCTTTTAATGAATACACTCATTTAAGTTTGTGTAAGAGTCTGTTCCTATTATTTTTGAGTAATAAGCACTTTATTTATGTTATTAAGACAAATGTAAGGGCCCAAATGTAAGTAACTTACTAACCTTTTCCTGAGGAAACTCTTCACACCATTAGTTCTCTTCTTGCTCCTCTTGTTGACGTGATTATAACAATAAAGCAAAACCTTTGGACAATGTTAGAACAGAGCACCATGTTCCTAACAAACATTAGGTCATCATTTTATCAGGACCATGCATCAAGTGTGAGTGAGTCCACTGTGCTGAAGTTAAGTCCTCCGATTACTTAGCAATTTAGGAATGTAGGCTAATGGCCCAGTGCATTTCTTAGTACATTTACATAATTGCTTGTTATATGATATTCAAACACTTTTTTTTCGTTTAATAAACCTTTATGAGTTAACATATAAACTCTAAGGCATATAAGCGAAACGCTCTCACTTGCCAACAAAGGGGTGAGCAAGAAAGTCCTGTGAAAGCTTTAGAAACACTTTGAACCATCCAAAAGCAAGAAAGTTATCAGATCTAATTTGAGAGTATCCAGACAAGAAAGACAATAAAGCTCTGTCCTTTCCTTTTTTCACATGTCACCTAAAGGAAGGTTCTTTTAAATAGAAACCTAGTTATTTGAAAATTATTTTTTAATTTTTTAAAAAAGATTTTTATCACAAAAGCTAAGATGTTTATTCATACTGAAATATCATCAAATCTATATTTGGCAAAACATAGTCCTTCCATTTTGTACTTTTCTAATTACAATAAGATACTGAGAGACCTGACATTTCTTTAGGCATCAAGATCAAGAGTGGCTGTCTACTCAAGGGCATCTCTGGCAGGCAAAAGGCAGAGATAGACATGAAATAGAAAAGCAAAAAATTGAAAGAAGAAACAGGATAAATGGTAAGGAGAAGAAATATAAAAAGAAGAAAGAGTAAAAGGGAGAAAGATTAATAAACTTGCAGCAAATGGTAGGATTTAATCTGCAAAAAGCTATCGTATCTCACACTCAATTTTACAGGAGTTAAGTTTGTGATGAATAATAAGTAGGCACTACTTGACATTTTGTATCATTTCTCTCGGTGATGTTTGGCCGTACAGGCCCAAGTTTGAGCTCGATGGGACCTCCGAGGACACTGGGACATTTGAAAGCTGCAATTTGCCAGAAGCACACAGCTGGCTGGTGTCACAGCTGGGATTAGATGCCAGGCCCCCAGACATTCCGCCTGGCGCTCTTCATCCACAACATTCAAATCCTATCAGGGTGTGCAGTGCCCAGAATTCACATAGAGCAGAGAGTAGAGCTCTGTGTATTTATGAGGAGGAAATATATGTCCAAGGAAGAAGAATGGGACTATCTTTTGTGAAATAGCATCTTATGTAAACAGAGGTAATTCTCTTTCATTTATGTGTCCGGAATCCATCATTAAAATTCCCATAAGAGTTATCGCCTATTACTGGCAGTTCTACTATTGCTTGCTATCCCCGATGATGAATGAAGCCAGAATAACTGTTATAGATTTTTTAAAGCTGCATATAATATGGGCTACAGCAATAAACCTAGGACATTTCACCTCACTCAGCAAACATCACACGAAGGTCAGGAAAAATAAATATTTGTGAGAGGGAAGGAAAAAATGTATTATTACAACTTCATAGTCTTCTACTCCTGGGTGATGCTGCTGCATCACATTTAATATTTATATGAAAAATGGGCTCACAATATATGCAAAGGAGAAGCAATTTATCATAGTAAAGATTTGTGGCAGGGCTAAAGGAAAAATCATCAGCGAGGCGATTTATAGAACATGTCATTGCGGTGTCTGTGTATTATTCTTCACATTTTCTTTGAATCATTGAGTGTTTCATTCAATAGCTATATACTGAGTGTCTTTGCTAGGAACTGTGCTGGCCTCTAAGGGACAGGAGTGGACGGAGAGAGGGGGAGGCTTTTGAAGAGATGAGAGTTTGGTAAGAGGCGCCAACTTCCAGCTCCCAAATGGGAGATCCCTTCTGTCAACTGACAGTAAAAGAAGGTGCCCCCGTAGATAATGTGAACTTTGAAATAATCCCATGAATGCAAAGTAGATAGTTTTACTCCATCTCATGAAAACAGCCTATTGTATGTACCTAAATCTTCCCAAAAGAGAGGAAAGAAGAAGGAAAGTAGTTTTATTTTTAATATCCCCCTGCATTTTTATATGGAAAGCAAATGTTACGTGTGCCGTTTTGGTACAAGAATTACGTTTTTTTGAAGGAATATTTGTTGTTTATGATAAGTTCCCAGGCTTGAACAAGCCCATTGAATTATATAAGGGAGGCATTTGAGATTGTAAGGACACCCGAGGCTATTTTCAAGTGCACAATGTATTACTGGACATACGTCCGAGACAAAGAAGTTCACTTCTTTCATTTAGCCTTCCAAGAGCATCCTGTGCTACTTATTTTTTTAAGATAAGTAACTTTATCTCTCTGGTGCAACGTCTGCATATATCAAATATATCTTGAAAGCTTAAAATAATAAAATTGCACAAATACTCCAAGGATTGTCTTCGCATAGTAATGATCATGGAGTTTGTTTACCTATGATGAGAACTGAGAGTCTAAATTTCACAGGTAATTTTAAATGAATACTACTTATTTTGCAATATGATGGTAAAGTATGAAATTATTCTTCTGACACTGCTACCCCAGGACCAACAGAAATGAGATTTCATCAGAAGAAGCTCTTTTATATCTTTGTGATTAACCAGCTGGTGCAGATCACATGTTTGTTTGACAAATATTTGATGATATTCTTGTGACAATTCCTGAATTGAGATTTTCAGGGAATACAAAAATCCCTATGGTTAGATTTTTTGCCACTAGTACATTTATTTAGTGACTTCTGTTTACCCTGGCACTTCTCTCTGTACTATCTAATTTAAACTTTAAACCATCCCTCTATGTTAGGCAGGATAAATTAGTATCTTTACTGAATAGACTAGTAAACTGGCTCAGGCTCAGTGATTCCTCTACCAGATGACCAAGGAAAGTTGAAACTTGTCTTCCAATCTCGGTATTCTTATTTTGCTCTCACACTGAACCCTGTTCTTAAGGAGGTCATGTCACAAATCCGCACTCCCCACCCCCACACAAATAACATGCATGCACACACACTCAAGCATACTGTACCTCATACTATAACTCCCATGAAGGAGGTAAAGGCAGAGTGTTGATGAGGTTCATAATCAGGGAAAATCATATTCAGTTGATGGTAAGCAGGATACCTTTCATGGAAGGACTGGTATTTTATTACATGACATTTTTCAAGTCCCTGCTGTGTGCCAAGTATGAGAGATAAACAGCACTCTGTTCTCTGCCTTCACTTAGCTCAGAGTTCATGGGAAAAGACAGACAATTATAACCCAGGCTAACAGGCAGAAATGCAGATTGCTTTAGAATCACATGTAGGAGAGGCATGTACCACCCAGAACAGGTAACACCTGACCAATGTCATGTCTGTTATTCTCTAAGCAATGGGGAAACATTGATGGATTGTATGCAGGGGGGTTATGTCTGCCATGGTAAGAAAGGGATTTATTATGGGGTGCCTGTGTGGCTCAGGCTCAGTTGGTTAAGTGTCTGACTTCGGCTCAGGTCTTGATCTCATGGTTTGTGAGTTCCAGCCCCGCATCTGGCTCTGTGCTCACAGCTCAGAGCTTGGAGCCTGCTTCAGATTCTGCGTTTCCTTTTCTCTCTGCCCCTTCCCTGCTCGCATGCTCTCTCTCTCTCTCTCTCTCTCTCTCTCTCTCTCTCTCAAAAATAAACATTAAAAAAGAAAGATATTATAAAGGGAGCTATTTGGGAAGTTATTGCAGCAATCTAGTCAATATATGTTTGAAGACCATATTAAGTCATTGCCAGGGGAAATTGAAGAGTACAGCTTTGAGAAGTCAAAGGGGCAGTTTTGGTGACAATTTGTATGCTGGGGACTAAGGAAAAGAATTTCAAAGTGATCCTCACATTATGAAAATAAAGTGACCCTCACTTTATTTTAATACATGAACACTTTATGGAATTGGTGAATTTTCTGCTAAAGAAAAAAGGCAAGTAAAATTCTGGTACATGATTAATAAATCGTTAAATATCAATATTGATTAGAGAATGGAATATAATAAGCAAGTAGGTCAAGAGACACATTTTTTAAAAAATGTTTTTTAAGGTTTATTTTTGAGAGAGAGAGAGAGAGCAAGACAGCAAGAGCATGAGCAGGAGAGGGGCGGAGAGAGAAGGAGACACAAAATCCAAAGCAGGCTCCAGGCTCCACGCTGTCAGCACAGAGTCCAATGCAGAGCTTGAACTCACAAACCACAAGATCAAGATCTGAGCTGAAGTGACACACTTAACCAGCTGAGCCACCCAGATTCCCCCAAGAATTAAACATTTTAATTAAAAATTATAATGACAAGGAAATAAATATGAAATAATCTTGAAAATATGTGCTTTAAAAATGAATCATATACAATATATTTATAGTGTGTGTATAAATATATTACTGATATTACAATCAGTAATCAGTATATTTGCTGCTTAGTAAGATACAATATATTTACAGTACATATTTTCTCAGTAAATAAGCAGAAAAAGGGAGACAACTCTGGTGATGGTTCAGATTTGGGAAACATACAAGAAGTTGAATTTGACCTTATTAAAAGGGGCGAGATCACTAAGACATAGACTGTAAAGGAAGAAGAAAAACAACTGAAGTCAGATCCTTGGAGAATGTCTTTCTGTGATATGCTTTAGGAAGACTACCATGACAAGAGTAGGAGTGGAATGAGGGAGAGAGGAGGTGGGGACAGTTTAGCTTGGCAGGGCCGGGGAGAAGGAAAATGAAGGCGAAGATGCAAGAAACACATAGGAAGTATCCAATACAAGCTTCCTCTAAGTAGGGACCTGACCTGTCACACGCCATGTCCTTTCTCCAATTCCTAGAACAGAGCCTAGTCAGTTCTCAAAAATACGTGGTGAATGTGGAATGGATGGTGCAGAACAAAATGGAGATGGTTAGAGATGCCATGAACAGGACAAACAATGAGTAACAAATTAATTATTCTGAAATAATAACCAATGGTTAGAAGACTCACGGTGCCATGATCAGAAAGGGAAAAAAATCAACACAAACACATGATTTGTAGGGTACAATTTTCAGGTTTCCCCCCAACCCTGTTTATATGGATATAGTAGAATGATAAGGAATTAGACATTTTCCAATGAATGATATGGGAGGGTGAGGGTTTGGAGCTAAACTGGCAATTCTAGCTGAGGTGGACTGTATCTATCTTGTTTGCTGTGGCATTTTCTAAACCTAATCCCATGTTCAGCCCATCAAATGTTTACAGTATGTATTTGTTCAGTAAATAAATAGATAAAAGGAGACAACGGATGTGCCAGTGAAGTTTTGGGAAGCATATGTAACAAGCTGAATTTGACCTTGCTAAAAGGAATAAGACCACTAAGAGATAAGATGTAAAAAGAGAAGGACAAATAATTGGAAGACTGGTCCTTGGAGAATGCCTTTTTAATTTGGGATGTAAAAAAAAAAAAAGATAAGACAGTGAAAGGTAATTAGAGGTAGAGGAAAGGTACCAAGATGGTATGATTTTACATTGGCAGCAATGTGGAGAAGGAACTGGAGGAGAATAAGCCTAACTGGAGCAGGAAAGAGAGAGAGGGAGAGAGAGAGAGAGAGAGAGAATTTCAATGGGCCTCATATTTTGAAGTCAGGATTGCTTGGTGATGTAGATTTTGCCAGACTTTGCCCAGGCTGCAAAGGGGCTGTTACCATTATTGCTTATAAAGCAGCCTATGCCATTTCATTGAAGTGAATGGCAATTTAGTATAAAAAATGTAAAACCAAAATAAAACATGCCTTGTTCTTTTTCTCCATTTCCACTAAATAACTATGCGAGGTTCTCCAGACTGTATCGAGTATGCTACATTAACAGCACCAATGAGCAGAATGACCCAAGAGGAAAAGATGAGAGGTGGATGCACCATCAGCATTGTTATTGGCTTATATCATCTGGGCTTGTAATAAAAAGTGGAATAATCAGCAAGTTACTTGCACCCAGGAGATGATCATTTCTGCTGTTTGACCTAACGTGTCTTTAAAAGGACTTCCCTTTGCTGAGTTTCTCAAAGTTTATAATAAATATTTCATTAAAGTAGAGCTCAGGAAGAGCATCTTTACCCACTACTCTGCAATCAGTTTTGAGTCTTAAGACATGAATGCAATTCTAATATTAATCATCATATCATTCAGAAATTTTTAATAGTGTCTCATATGGTAATTGTATGGGCCATGGAGCTAGAGGTGAAACCGAGCTTTTCTGTTCCTTCCTCTGCCTCCAGAGATGATGTAGGGAAAGAAGGAATATATGTAGTGTGCTGTTATTGTCTAACTAATTTTAGAAAGCTATCTTTGGAATTATTTCTACCGCTTGTGACATATTGTTTGGATATTCTCAGCAACAGTAAATCTGTCTTTGAAAATGGATAGAAGTTAGGGAAATAGCTTTCAAGTTTGAATGGACTGCTGAGAAATAAAGTTGAGATCACAATGAGTAATTTTATTTCTAATCAAGTGAGGAGTAATTTCGAGGCAGTGCACCTTATGTTCTTATGTATCACGTCATTGTATCTGTGTTATATTGGGAAAAGCATCAGCAGAATGCAAAGATACTCGAGTACTTTGGGCATGGAATGTTAGAAGTGTGGCGTGAAGTTTTGTTTCTTGTTTTTTTTTTTATTTGTTTGTTTGCTTTTTAATCTTGAGATGATACACAAAATACCTCACCTCAAGTCAGCATTCTGATTGATTCCTGATTATAAATCTCAGTGATTGGGAACAGCGGCAGTGACTGAGAGGGAAATGAGCATGGTGACCAAATGACCGTTAATTGTATGTGTAGCAAAGGGACATTAAAAGAGAAGTATCTAGAAAAAAAGAAGATGTTGACAAATAGACCATTGACTATGTACCACGAAGAAGTAAAGGATAAAGGAAAAGATTTGGAAGGAAGAAAGGATAGTCAGGAAAGAAAGGGCATTGTTAAAAACTATGCTTATTGGAGAATTAGCTGAATTGCCTGAAAAAAAAAAAAAGTGCCTTTTGAAGCAGGTGAATTGTAATTTCTTGTGAAGTCTTGTACAGCCTGAGCCTGTTGTTGGGCTGAAGCCAAGTGTTTCCAGATGGCCACTATAACGAGGAGGCCCCTTGACAACTCACTTCAGAATCTATAACAAATGGAAAATGAAAGGTATGCCTCCTTATTAAGATTGTCTATGCATTCAAACAGGGGCATCCTTTATCAAGCATTCTGCCGATGCTGTGGCTGCTGTTCCCACCCCAAACGCTATTTCACTTACGATGAGAAGAAGAGATCTCATTAATTAACCAGAGCACCCGATATTCCTGTAGTATTTAGATGACATCCCAACACTTCACAGGAAATGAAGTACAACAGACCCAGAGAGAATTTTATAGCAGTTTCCACTTTTTATATGTCATATGGAATCATCAACTTCTGAACAAACTTAAGATTTAAGGTGTACATGTCAGTACACATATATCTATGTACAAATAAGAAATCACCACAGGATTTGCTCAGAAGGGTTTTAACGATGAAAGGGGTTTTTTCACTTACGTGAAGAATGAGCCTAGTGAAACACATTAAAGGTTGTTTTCAACTTCTGTACTCAGACGAGGACAAAATATGAACATAAATAAAGGGCAGAAATCTCATCTCTATTTTATGTTAAAGTTTGAAATTTAAAGAAATATATTCCTGAGTTGTTTTCTGAGACATATTAGACTTACTCTACAGAAGATTGGTAACAAAGGAGATGTCAGATATAATCTATAAATCCTAGAAACCTTATGTTGGAAAGACAGAAGTGAGTTGAAGGTTAGTAAATATGTAAAGGAAAATGAGAATATTTGATAAATAAAAGCCATTCAAGGAAATAGCCTATCTTACTTTCCTTTCCTTTTATATCATATAATAGTTGCTAAAAATTATTGCCTATTATGTATTGATTGTCTGGAATTGGTTTTTAGAATCTGTATTTTAGCTATGCTTTTATTCACAAAACACATCTATTTTTCTACAGATATTCTATTTCTGTAAAGGAATAAAATTAAATAAGATTGTATTGCTCTTATCCTTTAAATGGGATTAATTTGAGAGGATGGTTGGCATTATGCTCTAAATTGTTAGATTATATTACTGGATAGTTTATTTCCATTCCTTGGATTGAGTCGACCCTTGAGATTAAAAAAAATACCAGCTATGCAATCATTTAAAGCCATGTGGTTGACCTGAGTTCTTGGTTTTAAGCATTGTGACATGAGGAATTTCAGAGGTTTCTATACGGAATTTCAGAGGAATCAGTCTCGGACAAAGTTACCCTTGCTTCTCTTAGAGATATTTTCAAATTTGTGTTTCAAAAAGTTATTCTGGCCATATTGTGGAGAATTGAATGGAAAGGAAATACTGGAAGAAGAAAGGAAGTTAGGTGGGTTTTCCAGCAATCCATTTGAGAAAAGCAGTATTATCCACTGTTTAAAAGCATGGACTTTGACTCCAGACTGCCTAAGTTTGAACACAGCATCTTTCACTTACTAGCTGTGTGACTTTGGGCAAATAAGTTAATCTTCCTGTTTCAACTTTCCTATCAAAATTCTTATTTGGGAATAATAATAGCTCTTGGCTCAAGAGTTCTATTTAGAAATAAATGAGTTAATGTACCATAGATCATGCCAGGCACAAGGCAAGTACAGTGTATGTATGGGCTGTTAGTGAACTAGATGATTGGAATGGAGATACAAATAAGTGGACCACATTTGAGTATCTTTAGGTATTAGAATAAGCAATAATTAGTGATGGTATGACATGGGGGAGGGGATCGGAGAAGGCATTTTCATATGTCATTTACTAAAATAAAAATATCTCTAGAAGGTAAAGGATTGTGGAACAATGGGGACTTAAAATAAAATGTTATTTTTTTTTTTAAGAATCATGGTCCTAAGTCAAAGTATTTTGGTGATATTCTTTGTTTTGTATGAGTAGAACATACAGGGAGGTTAAGTCCATGAGAAAGATAAAAATTAGGAGTTCAGAACTCCATTTAGTTGCTACTTGACTGAGAGACCCAAGGTGAGAGGTCTCTTTCTGGTGATATGTCTCCTTGTGTATGATATGAATCTTGCATTTATTTTTTCCTAAAGAACTTTCTGTCTGCCTTACAACATTTCATGTGCTCTCTGACCTTCTAGTGTGAAAGTGTCATTAACACAATAAATCCTTTTAAAGAATTAGATATTAGAGGCAATGAGATATTATGACTGTATATAAATGGCAGGTAACTGCAATTTGTTCTTCTTATAAGTAGTGATTTTTACTTATATTTTTTTTTCAATAGGGCTTTCCGAAAATACTTGCCACTTACAAGATTTATTAAAGAGTAATGTATATATTTTCTTGTAGCCAAAATTACTTTTTAATGCTATATAATTCTTTGAATTCCTCAAAGAGAGTGCTAAGTCATTGAGTGGTCATACATTGGATGGATCATTGATATAAACTGTATTTTTTCAATTTGATTATTTTATATTTCATATAAAAGGGCATTATGTTTTTTAATGTTTATTTATTATGTGGGGAAGGAAGAGAGAGAGAGAGAGAAAACCTGACAGGGGAGAGGCAAAGAGAGAGGGAGACACAGAGTCCAAAGCAGGCTCCAAGCTCTGACCAGCAACAGAGCCCAACTCAAGGCTTGAATTCACAGACTGGGAGATCATGACCTGAGCCGAAGTCAGACTCTTAACCAACTGTGCCACCCACGCGCCCCGAAAGGGCGTGAAGTGTTAAGCAAATCTATGTGATTGTATACCAATTTCAATGATTTATTCTTTCTATTTTTCTTATTCAGTCTGCTCCCAGTTTTCAAGAGGAGTCTATGCTATTTTTGGATTTTATGATAAGAAGTCTGTAAATACCATCACATCATTTTGTGGAACGCTCCATGTCTCCTTCATCACTCCCAGCTTCCCAACAGATGGTACACATCCATTTGTCATTCAGATGAGACCTGACCTCAAAGGAGCACTTCTTAGCTTGATTGAATACTATCAGTGGGACAAGTTTGCATATCTCTATGACAGTGACAGAGGTGAGTGACCATATCTCTATGTCTTTGTAACGGGTCAAATTCAAAGCCTACACTTGGCACTTATGTATGATGTTATGGAGCTACACAAACGTATTAAAGTCCAAGGGTCAATTGATTTAATTTTGCTGTGTAACTGAATAATGCAATTTGAAACTTGGGAAACATATTAACAGTTAAAATAAAAGTTGTGAATGTACAATTTAAAGATATAGACTCTGTCGACTCAATGTGCTAATCCTTAGTTGTCATTTAATAGCACTTTCTGGCATCAACAGCTGAGGCCCTATGGACTACAATTTCTAGTCAGTTAAGTGGCTGCCTTGAAAATGGGTTTAAGCAAAACATGAATAAATACATAAATAAGAACTCCTAAAGAAATTAGTAACGATTAAATATTTTTACATGCAAAAATTTTATCAGGCAGGTATGACTGTTATTAACCTTGCTTTAAAATGACATCCCTGAATCTTCGAGAAGTTGAAGGACTTGCTCACGATCCACTTGAGCAACTGGTACAGTTTGACACAGGTCTTCTGACACCAAACCCATAATTTTAGGTTTATGATAAGGTATTATTGATTAGCACACCAGTCGGATGGAATCTTGGCTCATCATAATAAAGTTGTTTTTTCAGGAGAAGTTATTTCCTTTGTGTTTCCTACATCTCTTGTTGCAAAGTTTGGTGATAAGAGACCTGCTTGACTTATATGTCATAGAATCCTGATGTTCTTTATTAAATATTTATGTATGTATGTATGTATGTATGTATAGTTGCTACATTATAGTTGCTAATGTTACATTAGTTTCACGTATACAACAGTGATTCAACATCTGTGTATATTATGCCAAGGTCACAAGCATAGCTACATCTATCACCACACAACGCTATTACAATACCACTGATACATTTTTTATGCTGTGCATTTTATTCTCAAGACTTATTCATTCCATACCTGGAAGCCTGTATTTCCCCCTTCACCATTTTGCCCAACTGCCCACTCTTTTCCCCTTTGACAGCTATCAGTTTGTTCTCTGTATTCTGTTTTCTGTACTTTGTACTTTGTTCTCTGTGTTTATAGGTCTGGTTCTGCTTTTTTTTTTTATAGATTCTGATTCTGTTTGTTTATTCATTTGTGTTGTTTTTTAGAGTCCACAAATGAGTGAAATCATGTGGTATTTGTCTCTTTCTGACTATCTTACTTAGCATACTACCTTCTAGATCCATCCATGTTGTAACAGATAGCAAAGTCTCATCCTTTTTTATGACTGAGTGATATTCCATTGTATATATAGCATATCTTATTTATCCATTCATCTATTAGTAAAGACGGGCTGCTTCTATATCTTGGCTATGGTAAGTAATGCTGCGATAAGCATAGGGGTGCATATATCTTTCCAAAGTGGTGTTTTTATTTTCTTTGGAATCTCAGATGTTAACTATTCTTGGGTCTATGATTTGGCTTCAGTGGGTGTGTCTACTTACTAAAGTTGTATGAACATTTTGTGCACATGTTTGCATATACACTTTTCTAAAAGGAGTATCCATAACCAAACCCCAAAAGGTTAAGAACCACTATTTTAAGAGCACCTAAGTACCAAGCTGTGCTTCCTTCGGCAGCTTGCTTCCTGTGATATTGAAAGGTTCAAATGAAAACCAGAAGCCCGTTTTGACCAAGATAGGGCACCTTGTTAACCTGCAAGGGCAGGCAAGAAGAGAGCCAGCTGTCAGTCAGTTCTCCATTGATCAGTTTGTAGTCAGTTTGTAGGCAGCAGCCCCATCTGGAGTGCTCAAGCTCGGGGTCTGATTCTCTGCCCCTCCTCCGGGTCCAGGGAATCAGAACACCCAGTGGAAAAGCCTGTCAGCACTCGACAAGCTGGAAAAAGTTGCTATGTCAACAACTTCTCCCCCCTGCTTTGAAAAGGGAGAGCTTCGCTATTCCTCTGAGCAATGAAAAACTAAAACCGAACCACTGAGAGAAAATATGGATTGCAACGCGCTGGATGATTCGGAAGCATACTTCTCATTAATGTGATAAAAGATCTTACAAAACTGACCTTATTCATAGCCTTTCCTCTTGCCCTCTGCCAACTCCTTAAGCACTCTGTTATGTTAATAAAATGAGCCTGCCCTGCTGTCTGGGAGTATTCTGAGTACCTCTTTCACTCTTGCATCCTGTTGCCGTGATTTCTGCCACCCAAACATATTTTCTCTCTGGATGCTCTTTTTCATTGTCTTCACTCCAGGCCAGGCCTCCACCATGTGTTCATTCTCTCTTCCTCTCCATTTCCACACTTGCTTCTCTTTAATCCATCTTCCACAAAGTAGCTGGGAATACATAAATGCTTTCCAATGCTTTTCTGACCTCATCACTCCTTTGGTTAAAGTGCTTCTCATTAAAAGGAAGATACAGTTGAAAATTCTTAACATGGCTTTAAGGTCTGATTCCTGGCAATTTATCCTGCTTCCTCACTGAGTTAAATCCATCTAATTAACCTTCTTTCACTGTCTCCAGGTGCACCAAACCAAACTCTTTCGCCTCAAATCTCCGCACACATCTCTAGTTCTTTCTCCTCGTTGGTGTCTTAGCTTACAGAGACAGCGTTTTCAGAGAGCTGCATTTCATACTGTTATTCTCTCTCAAAGAAGCCTCTTCTTTTCCTACATAGTACTTGTCACAATTTATAATTAATAGTAGTATTCATTCATTTACTCAGAACTGCCACTGAGCTCCTACTATGCTCCAGGGACTGTTTTAGTCACACACAGACCAAACATTATGTCTTCTATTTGGCTCTGGGTATAAGCGCCAGGAAGGCAATGTCCAGGCAGTACTCATGACACTGGGTGTACAGTTCCTAATTGTACACATTGGACCTAAGATAATACTGGAACTGAGCTGATAGTCAATAAATAGAATTAATAAGTGAATGAGTCAAGCATCTGTATATTTTTTAAAAAATATTTATTTATTTATCTGTTTATTCATTTTAGAGAGTGTGAGTAGGGAAGGGTCAGAGAGAGAGGGGGACAGAGGATCTGAAGTGGGCTCTGTGCTGACAGCAAAGACCCCAATGTGGGGCTCAAGCTCACGAACTGTGAGATCATGACCTGAGCTGAAATTGGATGCTTACCCAACTGAGCCACCCAGGTGCCCCGAGCATCTGTGTATTGTAAGTTTGAGATGATATTAAAACCCAATTCTCACTTGCTACATTGAAGAATCAGAAGTTGAATTCTCTTCACTGTTTGACAAGGTTGAAGGTGGCATTTTTACCTCAGGGCTGTACTTCACCCTCAATGTGACTCCCTCTAGGTGAAACTGAACTTTTGAGAAAACTCATGTAGACAACAGCTGCCATAAATAGGAAACGAGAAACTGGAGTATTTGAAGAGAGATACTGAAGAACAAAAAGCTCTGGGAAATGATCAGGTGAAGATGGATGAGTTTATATACTTGTGACAAGAACCCAAAACATTTTGGGTGACTTTATTAGTACTTTGGAAATATTAAATGAAAATGAAGTGATGAGATAATATCAAGTCATGAAACCATGTAAATTGATATCAGTTTAAGTTCATCCATGGAGAGAAGAATATTACTTCTAATATTAAGTATTATATATTGAGGACAAAAAGGCTATATGGACACATGTTTGACGTGTTCTCAAATAATTGCTCCTATTTTAATATGAAGAATACTACACCGGATCTGGAATTATTTTCAGAGATAAATGTGTAAGACTCAAAATACTGCCAAAAACTTGATCTTTACAGTGTTTTGCTTGGATCAATGAAATAGGATTTTTGCTATCTGATTTTTCCTTATACTGTCTTCATTTTTATAACTTTTCCATCATATTACATCTTAAAAAGTTCATTCATGCAGTCATCGTGCAACTGGGTTTCTTTCCTTTGATCCTTAACCCATTTCTCATATACTTCAAGGAAATGCCCCCTTATTAGTGTCATATGAGAACGCATCTTTGTTCCCTTTATCCATACTGTGCATGCTTTAAAAATAGATTCCATGATTTCATCTCTCAGTATAGCTCTACATGCTTCAATTTCAAATAATTTGGTCTGTGTTTGATGTGGCACTCTACTTCCTGGATTATAAGGTGAATGTTTTTTTCAAAATTTTAAAGGTTTTATTTTAATTCCGGTTAGTTAGCACACAGTGTTATATTAGTTTCAGGTGTACAGTATAGAGGTGCAATACTTCCATACAACATGGTACTCATCACAGCAAGCACCCTCCTTAATCCCCGTCCTCCATGTAACCCATGCCCCCACTACCCTCCCCTCTGGTAACCATCACTTGGTTCTCTGTAGTCAGGACTTTGTTCCTCTCTCTCTCTCTCTCTCTCTCTCTCTCTTTCTCTCTCTCTTATTTTTCTCCTAAGCTTGTTTGTTTTGTTTTCCTAAATTCCACATGTGAGTGAAATCGTATGGTATTTGTCTTTCTCTGACTTGTTTCGCTTAGCATTATACTCTCTAGATCCATCTATGTCATTGCAAATGGGCAGATTTCATTCTTTGTGTATACGTGCCACATCTTCTTTATTCATTCATCAATCGATGGACATTCAGGCTGCCTCCATATCTTGGATATTATAAATAATGCTGCTATAAATGTAGGGGTGCATGTATCTCTTTGAATTAGTGTTTTTGCATTATTTGGGTAAATACCCAGTAGTGCAATTACTGGGCCATAAGGTAGTTCTATGTTTAACTTTTTGAGAAACCTCCATACTGTTTGCCACAGCGGCTGTGCCAGTTTATATTCCCACCAACAGGGCACGATGGTTCCTTTTTCTCCACATCCTTGCCAACGTGTGTTGTTTCTCGTGTTGTTGATTTTAGCCATTCTGACAGGTGTGAGGTAATATCTCATTTTAGTTTTGATTTGCATTTCCCTGGTGATGAGTGATGGTGAGAAACTTTTCATGTGTCTGTTGGCCATCTGTATGTGTTCTTTGGAGAACTGTCTGTTCATGTTCATTGTCATGTTACAAATGATTAGATTATTTGTATTTTGGGTGTTGAGTTTTATAAGTTCTTTATGTATTTTGGATACTAACCTTTTATCAGATATGTCATTTGCAAATATCTATTCCTATTCTGTAGGTTGCCTTTTAGTTTTGCTAAGTATCTCCTTTGCAGAAATAATTAACCTCTGCAAAAGAAGAAGCTTTTGATGTAGTGCCAATAGTTTATTTTTGCTTTTGTTTCTCTTGCCTCAGGAGACATATCAAGAAAGAAGTTGCTATAGCCAATGTCAAAGAAGTTGCTGCCTATGTTCTCTTCTAGGATTTTATTAAAATAAATAAATCATATTTATTTAGAGGGAGAGATTCAGGTCTCACATTTCAGTCTTCAATCAATTTTTATTTTATTTTTGTGTATGGTGTAAGAAAGTGGTCCATTTTTATTCTTTTGCATATTGCTGTCCAGTCTTCCCAACACCATTTGTGGAAGAGACTGTCTTTTACCCATTGGATATTCTTTCCTGCTCTGTTAAGATTAATTGACCATATAAGTGTGGGTCCTTTCTGGATTTTCTATTCTGTTCCATTGATATATGTGTCTGTTTTTGTGCCACTATCATACTCTTTTAATGATTACAGCTTTGTAATATAACTTGACGTCTGGAATTGTGATACCTACAACTTTGCATTTCTTTTTCAAGATTTGTTTGGCTATTTGAGGTTTTTTGTAGTTCCATACAGATTTTATGATTATTTGTTGTAGTTCCATGAAAAATGGTATCAGGATTTTTATAGGATTGCATTAAATGTTTAGATTGCTTTCGGTAGTATAGACATTTTAACATTTTAACAATATTTGCTTTTGTAATCCATGAGCACAGAATGTCTTTCCATTCCATGAGGATAGAATGTCTTTCCATTTCTTTTTCTTTTTTTTTTTTTTTTACACTTATTTATTTTTTGAGAGACAGAGAGAGACAGAGCACAAGTGGGGGAAGGGCAGAGAGAGAATGAGACAGAATCCGAAGCAGGCTTCAGACCCTGACAGTGGGCTCAAACTCACAAACCATGAGATCATGACCTGAGCCGAAGTTGGATGCTTAACTGATTGAGCCACCCAGTCGCCCCTCTTTCCATTTCTTTGTATCATCTTCCATTTCTTTCATCAGCATTTTGTAGTTATCATAGTATGTATAAGTTTTTCACCTCTTTGATTAGGTTTATTCCTGGATGTCTTATTATTTTGGGTGCAATTGTAAATGGCATTGTTTTTTTTTTTTAATTTCTCTTTCTGCTGCTTCATTATTGGTGTATAGAAATGAAAGATATTTCTGTGCATTGATTTTGTATCCTGCAGTTTTACTGAATCTATGTATCAGTTCTAGAAGTCTTTTGGTGGAATCTTTTGTGTTTTGTATCTATAGTATTATATCATCTGCAAAGAGTGAAAATTTTAATTCTTCCTTACCAGTTTGGTTTCATTTTATTTCTTTTTGTTGTATGATTGCTGTGGCTAGGACTCCAGTACTATGTTGAATAAAAGTGGTGAGAGTGGGTAGCCTTGTCTTGTTCATGACCTTAGGGGAAAAGCTCTGAATCTTTCACCATTAAGGATGATGCTTGGGTGTGGCTTTTTCATAAATGGCCTTTATTATGTTGAGGTATGTTCCCTCTAAATCTACTTTGTTCAGGGTTTTTAATCATGAATGGATGTTATATTTTGTCAAGTGTGTTTTCCTCATCTATTGAAATGATCATATGGTTCTTATCCTTTCTCCTATTTTGTGATGTTTTATATTGATTGATTTGTGAATATTGAACCACCCTTGCAATTCAGGAATAAATCGCACTTAGTTGTGGTGAATGCATTTTTTTAATGCATTGTTGAATTCAGTTTGCTAATATCTTATTGAGAATTTTTGTTTTTATGTTCATCAATAATATTGGCCTGTAGTTCTCTTTTTTAGTGGTGTCTTTATCTGATTTTGGTATCTGGGTAATTCTGGCCCCATAGAATGAATTTGGAAGTTTTTCTTCCCTTTCTATTTTTAAAATAGTTTGAGAAGATTAGGTATTAACTCTTATTTCAATGTTTGGTAGAATTCACCTGTGAAGCCATCTTGTCCTGGACTTTTGTTGGCTGGGATTTTTTTTTTTTTGATTACTGACTCAATTTCTTTGCTGGTTATCTGTCTGTTCAAATTTTCTGTTTCTTCCTGTTCTAATTTTGGTAGATTATATGTTTCTAGGAATTCATCCATTTCTTCCAGGTTGTCCAATTTTTTGGCATTCAGGTTTTTACCAGTTTTTAATCATCTTTACTTTTCTAAGAGTCTAGAATTAAGTAAACATATTGGTAAATTTTAATTCTAAATATATTAATTGATGTCTTTTGAGCAGCATAGGACCCAAGCATGACAATGGCTCTCTAATGTTCTGCCCCAAATATGAACTAGTTGAAAAAAAATTTTTTGCTGTGCTTTGTTTGTTACTCTGCTAGTAACTAAGACTGCCACTTACACCCTTCCTGCATCCAACCTTCCATCAAAATACTGAACAACAAGTCCAAGAGTCCACACCCCAATTTTAAATGAGGGAGAACATAGACACATCCTGGCATTTGTAGAGGTCATCTTTGACCATTTCAAGTTTGCCCATGGGAGGGGTGCTGAAATATTCATTTGGTGCCTGTGGTGTTTTAGGACTGCTGGTGTCTTCTATTTATCCAAGCCATATTGCAACAGCTTGCCACTTCTTGATGACCCAGGGCCCTTCCTAAAAGCTGCATATTATTACTTTATAGACAGTCAGTAGATAGATCTTCAATACATTTTGAACTATAGAGTAATGGCTTAACTATGTTAATGCATTAAATATAATTTTATCTTTGTGTGAAATTTGAACCAGGACTTTAATCAAAATGTTTTTTTTTTTTAATGTATTGGTTCAATGTCAATAAAGTAGGATAACACCTTCCTATCAACAGTAAGTAAAACCAGAACTAACGCTTTATATCTTTAGGTCTTGATTTTAATTTTGAGCCATACTGTTTGTTCCCTGAAGGGAAGGCGCTTTGATTCCATTTCCAAGAAGAAATCATGCATAGAATAAAATTATAAATTTCTTTTCAGATGTTCCTGAGAAAGTCAATGAGGAAAATGTATGTTAATCTAATCTGGCCTAGGCAAGCTGCCATGATTTAGTGATCATAAATATTAAATTCTGTGCCTGAGAGATGAAAAAGGGCAGTGAATTTTAAGTGGAACAAAGAAAATATTTTTAAGAAGAAAGAAATAGTCTGAATGAAATATATCTATTTGCAGTAATCATTTTTAATTCTACCTACTAATGTGCAAATTAAAACACTTAAACTTTCCCTGTCTTTAGGCTGATGACTTTTCTGTAACTCTCTTGCAGTGTTATTAACACCAGCTCAAGATGAAAGTGTGAAGTACTGATAGTAATACTTTGGGAGAGTTTTAGGGAGATTGTCAGCTTACAAATAGGTTATACAACTGTAACTAGTCTCATAACAATTAGGCAAAAGAAGAAGTAATGTAATTCAGCCAAACATAGTCTAGCCACCTTTATTTTAGTCAAAAGTCTGAGAACTTATAGAGCTTAGAACTTAATTTTAGATGCTTGTAATATTCTTAAGATGCTTTAGAATGTATTTTAAATATATTTATTAAGAGGAATAGTTAATTTTCTGTTTTTTCCTTTCCTATTTGTAGATAAACAACTGTATACCTCAAGTTTTCTTTGTTCTGCGTAATTCAGAAACTAGTCTCTGCTATAATTCAAATAGCTTGATATGGTATAGATACTAGAGTAGAATAACTTTAAATAAACCAATATTTATATAGAATTCCCACTGTCCATACAAGTTTATATTCTGATTAAGGGATAGAGGTATTTATAAAGATACTTCTATGCTAGTCTTTGTAGAAGAAAAAAGTCATTATATTAAGTAATACTTTTTCCCCTGATTAGAGTATGGTATCAGGAGACCACGCACATGAATTTGTGTTAGGTTTGAAGATTAATTTCACCTCAATAGTTGTAGCATGTATTTTCAGTGATTTTTAAATTTTAAATTGATCTGTTAGTTTCTAAGTAATCAGAATTAATGCAAAACTCTTAGTTGTAAGGAGGACACAGATCAAGTTGAGAGACTGAGAGATCACTTAATGAGTAAACAAATCTAAAAAATGGATTACTAAGCATAGGACAGCCATCTCCTCGTATCATGATTCAAACCATGTCATGGATTGTGAGTTACTTCTGGCTGTCCCTAGGAGATGATTTAGTATTATTCATTGTCTTCTGATGACACCAAATTAATCAAATCTGATATTGCACCCCTTAAGCTATTTAGCTTCCTAATGGATGTATGTTTCTAGGCTTCATAGGTTACAAAATATTAATTCTGAGAGTTTTAAAAGCAAAAGCGCCACCCTACCTGTGAGTTAATTTTGACACATAGAATGAGTGAGTTAAAAACTCAACCATTTCTTTAAATACATTCTTACTAATTTAATATATCATCTCCATATTCATCTGCCAATAAATGTTAGGTATAGAAATATTACTTGATGAAATCCATTTACAAATTGTTATTTATATTTTAAATTTCCTGTAATATATATTGAAAGATGGAACAGGATATGAAGAACAACACCACTTGAAATTTTAGTGTGTGGTAAATTTCATGATTAAATAAAAACAAAATAAATAATTGATTGCTTAGAAGTAAAGAATCCCACTCGTAAGTGCTATGTGATAATATGTGGGGAGCATACGGAGCATCATCCATGGACATAACGTTTTTAAGGGGTAACAAGGAAGAGTTAGTTGCAGAAAGATTAGAATGTGGAAAAGTAATAAACTATTTGTAAAAAAAAAAAAAAGAATGTGGAAAAGTAGGACTGAGATAGTAGAAGAGGTTTAGAAAATTATCTTTTTTTTCCTACTCACAAAGAAGGCTGGATAGACTTAATAACTGTTTTCAAGCACTCTGAAATCTGTTGTGATGAGCTGTATATTCTGTCTTCACTGATGATGAAACACAGGAAGAGGGTTTGAATTATATCATGGAAAGATTTACCTTATTTATAGTGAATGGAAATCATAGGTGACCCAGGAAGTTTTTAAAGAAGTTTTATCATTAGTCAATTTTTTTTACAAAGGAATATGATCTTTTGTTTAAATAATCCCTTCAGAAATTCTTGTGTATCCTGTTTTTTGGTACGAGACTAGACAGAGGAGACTTGTTGTTTTACCAAAAATCCAAAATTCACTTTAAGTTCAATTTATGGCTCAATTTTCCAATTTGGAATAGAAATAAATTCTTTTCAATTTTCATAGCAAAACATTTTAAATTAAAAAATAGAATAATATGAAGACCCCCAAAGGACTCTTTTTTTACATTTTTTCAATGTTTATGTAGGTTTTTAAAAAAAATTTTAATGTTTTATTTATTTCTGAGAAAGAGAAAGAGACAGCATGAGCAGGGGAGGGTCAGACAGAGGGAGATAAAGAATCTGAAGCAGTCTCCAAGCTCTGAGCTAGCGGTCAGCACAGAGCCTGATATGGGGCTTGAACCCATGAGCCATGAGATCATGACCTGAGCCCAAGTCAGATGCTTTACTGACTGAGCCACCCACGTACCTTTGAAGGTTTACTTAGTTTTGAAGGAGAGAGAGACAGAGTGTGAGCAGGAGAGGAGCAGAGAGAAAGGGAGACACAGAATCCAAAGCGGGCTCCAGGCTCTGAGCTGTTAGCACAGAGCCCTAGGCAGAACCCTGAACTCACAAACGGTGAGATCATGACCTGAGCAGAAGTCGGATGCTTAACTGGCTGAGCCAACATGGACCCAACCCCCAAGGACTCTTAACTCAGCTTTGTTAATGACTAATATACTTTTTTGCCTTTCACAATTATTTTGAAACTAATACTTGATATCATGTCATTTCATCTGTACATATTTCAGTTTGTATTTTGAAAGAATACTCTTGTTTTCAACATAGCCACAATATCATTAGCATATGCAGGCAGATTAACAGTAATTCATTAATATCATCATCTATTTTTCCCACAGTTTATTTGAATCAAGATAAAAATGAGGTCCATATCTCCAAATTGTTTAATATATCTCTTTTTTTTTTTTATTCTTTTTCATGTTTTATTATGTCTTCTTTAATGAACACTCCTCTTATATTTTTCTTTTTTTTTTTTTTTTTACAAATAGTTTATTCTCAAATTAGTTTCTACATAACACTCAGTGCTCATCCCCAAAGTGCCCTCCTTCATGCCCATCCCCCCCTCCCCCCCACATCCATCAGTCCTCAGT